>NW_025965778.1:0-2052 GCF_021869965.1 Rhincodon typus | reverse complement strand
GGGAAGGGTCTAGACCCGAAACGTCAGCCTTCCTGCTCCTCTGATGCTGCTTGGCCTGCTGTGTTCATCCAGCTCTACACTTTGTTATCTCTATTATTGCTAAGGCTCACATTCAAACAAACTCACACAATGTCATCCTGCTTTATAATATTGGCTTAGTCATGTGTAGCTTGCTCTCGCCATCTTGTGTGGAACTGGCAGAAGATATAATTCAGAGCTTGCCCTTGAAGTCACTCAGCGAAGCAAACAAATGCAAGTGATGGAATGCAGAAACTGGCCCAGCACTTACAATGCTCATTATCTGATTGAGTGGGGCTTAGATTTAAGAATTACAACATGAGATATAATCACAGAGACTGCGAGGAAGACAACTAAAGACAAAGAGAGAGAGTGTGAGCAGTAAGAAACTAATGAGATTCATAAAGATAGTGCAACAGAGAGGGAAGTGAAAGATAGAAAGACAAAGACAAGGGAATGAGACAGCCAGACAGAAACAGGGAGAACAATGAGAAAAGAGAATGAATATATAAGTATAATAGATAGATACATTAAGAGAGAATGTACAGATACACAATGCTCACATCATTGTAATTCATTATCAAATTATTCATCGTTAACCAAATTCAAAACTAATTTATTTTTCTCTAATGAGAGGGAGCAGGTTCATGATTGAAGAATTAAAATGTAGTTTTTCTTCTGATATAATATTTTCTTTTTAATCTGACATGAGATGTTTCCCAATTTCACACCACTTAGTCTGGATTTAAGAGTTGATTGAAGAGCTGATGAGCAGTCATATGTCCTTGAAGATAATGATTTGTGTCATTGTGTTATCTAAGCTAACATCATCTCAGTCAGATCCTGTTTCATGTAGGTGGACACTGGGCACTGGGCTGAAGCTGGGTGGAAACTGTCTCTGTGCATTTGGAAATACCACCCTCACCTTCACAAACATGATGTTTAGTGTTTTTGGATTGCTCCTCTTTCACAGACCATTGGCATGATAATGATGGTGTAGTGGCTGTGGTAACTGCATGTAACAATTCAGAACTGAATTTAAAATTTACAGAATTATGGAACTGTAATGGTGGAAAAGGAGGTGTTTTGGTTCATTACAGTAAATTCTAGCATAGCAAAAACAAACACTGAAATCATTAAATCTGGAGATAAATGGGCTCTTATTGAAAAATGTTCTTTACAAAGCAACAAATTATCTTAAAATCCCAGCTACTAGTTTGTTATGCAGTTGTGGGCATTGCTGATTGGTCTAGCAATTATTGCCCATCCCCTGATAGCTCTTATGAAGATGGAGGTGAGCTGTGTCCTTAAAATTCTGCAGTCCATGTTGCAAATGGACACCCTTAGTGCTGTTAGGGAGGGAGTGCTAGGATCTTGACTGAGCAATGACATGGTACTGTAGGGACAAGAAATGGAACCTGCCACTCTTGCAGGTGACCCTTGGCTGCTCAATGCTACTGTGAATGACTCAGTTACAGAATGCAATCTGCCATATTCTTAAGGCAATAAAGGAGAGGAAATCAAAGCCTGTTAACAGAATACCCTCACCAGCCTGAAACAACTAAAATACATTTCAAAACAATTCTCTTAAACTATTTACTGTTTCACATATTTCTGATTGCATAGTTGATAAGTTCACTGCTCTGATCTGGGATGTACCGTGGTTTGAGTCGATTTCTGGTTACTGAGGAGGCATCAGAGGGTTAATACTGAGGGAGTATCGGTAGGTTACTACTGAAGGAGTGTTGGAAGGTTAATACTGAGGGGATGTTGGGGGGTCGATATTGAGGGAATGTTGGAGGGTCAAAACTGAGGGGATGCTGATGGGTCAGTACTGAAGGAGTATGGGTCGGGTTACTACTGAGGGAGTGTTGGAGGGGCAGTATTGAGGGAGTGCTCTATTTTTGATATTTCATTGTCGAGATTTATCAGGAGCCTGAAGACAAGGCCTGAAACCTTCTGGTCAGCTCAAATTACCAGCAATAAATTGGGAGATGTGAGACAGAGTGGTTTAGTGATGGACAATGTGTTAAT
>NW_025965777.1:108416-110000 GCF_021869965.1 Rhincodon typus | reverse complement strand
AAGGATGCCCACCTTGAACAAGGTATCCTCCTCCCTCCGCAAAGTCCCCAGTGGATCTCTGTCCCACTGCAATCCGCTGGTGATCTCCTCTGCCCTGAAGCTCAAGATTTCTGAAGAAAGGTCCCGAACTGAAACGTCAACTTTCCTGCTCCTCTGGTGCTGCCCGGCCTGCTGTGTTCATCCAGCTCCACACTGCGTTGTCTTTGACTCTGGCACCAGCAGTTCTTGCTATCTCTATGTAAATAATATGTTGTAGTCAGTAAGAAACGCCTTTGGATTTGTTGGAACTGTTGGGAAAGTCAAACTCCAATGTTTATTTGTTCCCAACATGCTAAGATTGTACAGAACTGAGCTTGTCTAGTGACTATGTATGTATGTATAGATATCTTTATGAATGAAGTATATCTTTAAAATTAAAAAAGTGTAAATTTAGTTCTGCATAAGAAAGAAATGCCTTGGTTTTTGGTTTACGTTTGTAGGGATTGCCATATTCCAATGTTTGTCCTTCAGGTACAAAGGCATTTTGACAAGGTTCTGCATGGTAGACTGATTAATAAGGTTAAATCACATTTAGGGTGTTTGCCAATTGGATACAAAATTGACTTAGCAGTAGGAGACAGAAGGTGGTGGTGGAAGGTTGTTTTTTGGTCTGGAGGCCTGTGATCAGCAGTGTTCCACTGGGATCGGTACTGGGTTCTCTTCTCTTTGTCACGTAAATAAACGTTTTGGATGAGATTACAGCAGGAATGGTTAGTAAGTTTTGCAGATGACATCAAAATCGGTGGTACAGCGGACAGTGAAGAAGGATATCTAAGAGTACAAAGAAATCTTGATCAATTGGGTCAATGGGCTGAGGAGTGGCAGATGGACTTTAATTTGGATAAATGTGAGGAATTGCATTTTAGTGAGACAAACAAGGGCAGGAGTTATACAATTAATCGTAGGGGCCTGGTTAGTGTTATAGAACAGAGAAACCGAGGAGTCCAGGCACATAATTCTTTGAAATTTGCATCACGGGTAGACAGGTTCACTTCATTGCTCAGACCTTTGAGTATAGGAGTTGGAACATCACGTTGAGATTGGACAGGACAATGGTGAGGTCTCTTCTGGAGTACAGTGTGCAGTTCTGGTTGCCCTGCTGTAGGAAATATATTATTAAACTGGAGAGGGTTTGGAAAACATTTACCAAGATGTTGCTGAGAATGGAAGGTTTGAGATATAAAAATAGACTGGAAAAACTGGGTTTTTCACTGGGGCGTAGGAGATTCAGGGGTGATCTTATTGAGATAAGGTGAATGACAAGGGTTTTTTTTCTACCCTAGGGTGGGGTGATCAAAACTAGGAGGCATATTTTTAAGGTGAGAGGAGAAAGATTTAAGAAGGACATGAGGGGCAACTTTTTTTTTACGCAGAGAGTGGTTCATGTGTGGAATGAACCTCCAGAGAAAAAAAAGTGGTAGATGGAGGCACAGTTACAATGTTGAAAAGACATTTGGATAAGTTCATGAATAGGAAAGATTAGGAGGGATATGGGCCAAGCACAGACAAGTGGGACTAGTTTAGATTGGGAACATGGTCAGTGTG
>NW_025965777.1:2976-8416 GCF_021869965.1 Rhincodon typus | reverse complement strand
CGGGTATCCGTTATTCTATATATAAACCATCTGAACCCCTCGATTAGGTTCTAACCTCTAACTCACTCCTGGTTATACTTTATTCTATCTATAAACCATTGTAATCCATAATTCCAAGTTGCACACTCTTTCTGTTCATTTGCTTTTCCAGTATAATGGTGGGGGTGTGAGCTGGTGAGCATGTTAACAGTAAGATGAGCGGGGCTGGAGCGGGGGGTGTGTTTTAGGTGTGAATTCCTGACCTCTGCTGTGCACATCAGATTTCCTGGTATATCTTGACAAATGCTGGATCACAACAGAAAGTTTCGGGGCCATAACGCAGTGGTCTGAGGCCTCCTGACTGATCAGCTGAAAGAGCAATTGTTTGGACAGAGATTTTGGGGGAACTCGCTTTCAATCTGAAATTGTTCAAAAAGGCAGGGGATAAAGGAAGGAAATGTAGAAAGTTTCTAGTTTTCAAGAATCTGGCAAAGAGACACACAACTGTCTCCAATAGCCTGAAAAAAATATAGAGCAGCCTGTTCTTGAATAATACAACATTATATTAATCCAATCCCTTGTGAGTTTCTCTTGGCTTTCTTGTTAAAATGCATGTGTTCAGCCTCAGGACTCTTGTCAAACAGGTAATTTTAAATGTTTCACCACGAAAATTTGCTGTTGCTCATCCTATCATCCAATGGATTGTTTTCCGATATGAAAGCTGAACTTGCTCCTGTGAGATTCACAGACCTTGGCCCCTTATCTCCATAGCTAGTCGCTGTGTTTGTATCTGACAGTAAACACTGATTAAAGAACATTGAAAATGCTGCAGGCATTCAGCTGATCTGGTGGGGAGCACGGAAGGGAGAGTGTGTGTGTGTGTGTGTGTGTGTGTGTATGTGTCTGAGTCTATGTGTTTGTGTGTGTGTCTGTGTGAGTGTGTGTTTGATTGTGAGTGTATGTGTGAGTGTGTGTGTGTGAGTATGTGTGTGTGTGTGAATGTGTGTGTGTGTCTGTATGTGTGTGTATATGTGGGTGTGAATGTGGTGTGTGTCTGTGTGTGAGTGTTGTGTGTGTGGGTGTGTGTGAGTGTGGGAGTGTGTGTGTGTGTGTGTAGGAGTGTGTGTGTGTGTGTGTGTGTGTGTGTCTGTGTGAGTGTGTGTTTGAATGTGAGTGTATGTGTGAGTGTGTGTGTGTGTGAGTATGTGTGTGTGTGGGAATGTGTGTGTGTGTCTGTATGTGTGTGTATATGTGGGTGTGAATGTGGTGTGTGTCTGTGTGTGAGTGTTGTGTGTGTGGGTGTGTGTGAGTGTGGGAGTGTGTGTGTGTGTGTAGGAGTGTGTGTGTGTGTGTGTGTGTGAGAGAGAGAGAAAGAGACATTTAATGCGTGAGATTCCACCACAACTGGGAAAAGTTTGAGATTTTTTTAAAGCAGTTTTTCAGAAAGTACGGAATCAGGGAGAAAATGGGAATGGGGTTGGGAGGAAAGACAAGGCATGCAAGGAAAAGTGACTAAAACTTAGGAATGGCTGGCCCAAGCCAGGTAGCATGTTGGCTCAGTGGTTAGCAATGCTCCCTCACAGCACCAGGGACCCAGGTTTGATTCCACCCTCGGGCAACTGTCTGTGTGGAGTTTGCACATTCTCCCCGTGTCTGTGTGGGTTTCCTCCGGGTGCTTCGGTTTCCTCCCGCAGTCCAAAAATGTGCGGGATAGGGTGGATTGGCTGTGCTAAACTGCCCATAGTGTTCAAGAATGTACGGACTAGGTGGATTAGCTATGGGAAATGCAGAGTTAGAGGGATAGGGTGGGATGCTCTTTGGAGGGTCAGTTGCAGACTTGATGGGCTGAGTGGCCTGCTTTGACACTGTAGGGACTCTATGATTCTGAAACTGGAGTTCCATTTTAAATTATTATGAGACCCGCCTGGTCATTTCCACGTTTGGCTGTGTTTTCCCTTCTGGCAGGCTGGTGGGATGAAAGGGCAGTGGTGATGGGTGGGAGAAGTTGCGCAACAGGCCCTTCAGCCCATTGTAGTCTACACGAACCCACCAAACAGCATCCCTCCCAGGCCCTCCCCACCCCGCCGTGACCCTGCATTTCCCGTGGTTAATCCACACGGCCTGCACACTACAGAGCAACTGAGCACAGCCAATCCACCTAACCTTTGGACTGTGGGAGGAAACCGGAGCACCCAGAGGAATCCCATGCAGGCGCAGGGAGGAATGTTCAAACTCCACACAGACAGTGGCCCGAGGCTGGGATTGAACCCGGGTCCCTGGCGCTGTGAGGCAGCGGCGCTAACCACTGAGCCACCACGCCGCCCCAAAGCAAGGAAGCCCTTTGTCTCTGAAGGGCATCAGCAGGCATCAGCCATTCAAGATCCCATAGAAAACCCATTCACTGCTGAAGTAGCATTAGGCACCGACTCACCAAGGGGATGGAAATGACCTAAAGTTGCTGAACCCAGTGCTCAGTCCACAAGGCAACCAAGTACCTAAATAAAACATGAAGTCATGCTCCTCGTGCTTGTGTTGAGCTTCTTTGAAACAAAATAACTATTGTATAGAGACACAAAGAGCTTGGGCTTTGAAGGAAATCTTCAAAGAAAGAGGAGAAAAAAGAAACAGGCCTGTTTAAACCGATGGCTTTCTGATGAAAGGAATATTAATTGTAAACTGGTGGGGGGGGGTGGGGGGGGGCGGTGGGGCATTAACTCTTTGTACGAACATACAAATGAGAAGCAAAAGCAGGTCACTCAACCCCTTGGGTCCGGCCTGCCGTTCAAACAGATTAACCCACTCTAAGATAGAACTCTAGTTTGGATCAGTGCCAGTCATTCCCGGGTTTTACTCACTTTTCCTTGTACTCCTTCCCTTTTGCCCCATCTTTCCTCCCAGCCCCACTCTCACTTCCTCCCTGGTTCTGTACGTCCTAGCAACTGCTCAAAAACCTCAAACCTTTTTCAGTTATCTTCTATACAACACCATGGATTTAGAGGAGGGGTCATCAAAGCAATCTTGTTAACTAAAGGAACCCAACCAGGGGCAATCTCATGGAAATATGTAAAATCCTAGACAGGCTAGTTGCGGGGAAGAATATTCCCGATGTTGGGGAAGTCCGGATCTAGGGGTCACAGTCTAAGAATAAGGGGTAAGCCATTCAGGACTGAGATAAGGAAGAATTTCTTCACTCACAGAGTTGTGAACCTATGGAATTCTCTCCCACAGAAAGATGATGGGGCCACGTCATTAGATATATTCAAAAGGGAGCTGGATGTGGCCCATGCGGCTCATGGGATCAAGGGGTATGGAGAGAAAGCGGGAATGGCATACCGAGATTGCATAATCAGTCATGATCACATTTAATAGTGCTGCAGGCTTGAAGGGCCAAATGGCCTACTCCTGCTCCTATTTTCTATGTCACATAGAAAACTGAGAAGTCTGGGATTTGAACAGCTTTAACTACACAGTTTTGGCTTCTTTGTCAGTCTGCTTGTAACATCAGAACAGAATGCAGATAGCAGCTCCCGGTTAATCTAATGCCTGTCCCCAAATGCAATCTCTTTCAAAAGTCTTATGTATGGAAAGAGCTGTGTATTTCACCTGCAAGATGAACTACTTCCAGCTTCACAACTGTTGCACCTTCAGTTACATTTCAATTGTGTTAGAGTTCCTGTGAAAAGGACTTCCATGCTCAACAGTAGGAAGGACCTTCATTGGGTCCTGACTTATGGGTCCCTCTAAGTCACATGGATTAATACCAATAACTTTGATTTTAAGTAATGTGTGTGTCTGTGTCTCTGTATCTGTGTGTGTGAGTGTGTGTGTGTGTCTGTGCACGTGTGTCTGTGCGTGTGTTTGTGATTGTGTATGTGTGTGTATTTTTGTGTGTGTCTGCGTGTGTGTGTGGGTGTGTGTCTGTGTGTCTGTGTGTGTTTCTGTGCGTGTGTGTGTGTGTGTCTGTGTGTGTATATTTGTGTGTCTGTGTGTGTGTGTATCTGTGTGTGTATATTTGTGTGTCTGTGTGTGTGTGTCTGTGTGTGTGTGTGTGTGTGTATGTGTGTGTACGTGTGTGTCTGTGTGTGTGTGTGTGTCTGTGTGTGTGTGTGTCTGTGAGTCTGTGTGTGTCTGTGTGTGTATATTTGTGTGTGTGTCTGTGTGTGTGTGTGTGTGTGTGTGTCTGTGTGTCTGTGTCTGCGTGTGTGTGTGTGTGTGTGTGTATGTGTGTATGTGTGTGTGTGTGTGTCTGTGTGTGTGTGTCTGTGCGTGTGTGTGTGTGTGTGTGTATGTGTGTGTGTGTGTCTGTGTGTGTGTGTATGTGTGTATGTGTGTGTGTGTGTGTCTGTGTGTGTGTGTGTGTCTGTGTGTGTGTGTGTGTCTGTGTGTGTACGTGTGTCTGTGTGCGTATGTGTGTGTCTGTGTGTGTGTGAATGTTTCCAGATTTCTAATGCTTTAACAAACCCTACTTTCATTAACCCTAAAGAATTTGCCTTGGGTTATTTTTAAAATGGATTTTACAAGCAGGTTTGGGAAAATGCACTTCTACCTTTGTTTTGTAAATAAAATGGAGATTACAATTTGGAAAAGGAATTAAAAAACCACCTCCATTCTCTGAGCAGAACAGTAAAAATAATTGAATTCATCCGTCTCTCTTGCTCCTGACAAAAGTGCCTGCGCAAAATGTTAGTCCAGTCTCGGAGAGCTGGATCTGACACATAAGCAAAGGGAAATAAATACACACCACTGGCATACAGCTCAGAGAAATACTCCCAAGAAAGTAGAGAATGCTACAACAGAATGTGACATTTTCCCCACCCCAAACAAAGCTGCACCTGTCCGTACTCTGGAGGTCGTCCATCGAGCAGAGGCATTGAATGTAACAGGGAGGAGCCTTGCTGAAACCAAGCAAAACCACCCAACAGGATGCAGCTCTCCGAGAAGCAGTGCTAAAACTGATGACAGAGATGAATCGATAGACCAACACGGCACATTGTACAAAGGAGGTGGATGAAGCACGTGCAATGACAAGCTGAGCCGAGACATGAAGTAAAGTACTTTCCGGGCCAAACCTGAACAATGAAATCAAGGACCGTATCAGCCAGTTTGGTGGGTGGAATGAGTACCAAGTAAAACAAGCTGGAGATCCACTAATAAAGTACAATGTCCCAGAGAGAGAGAAATACAGAGAGGGGCAGTGGATGAAACTAGGAGTAGAGCCCTCCACTTCTACAGGAACCGATGATCGTGTCGGGGAGGTAGACCAACTGGCTACTGGGAAGTAGACCAACTGGCCACTGGGAAGTAGAGAAACTGGCCACTGGGAGATAGACCAACTGGCCACTGGGAGATAGACCAACTGGCTACTGGGAAGTAGACCAACTGGCCACTGGGAAGTAGACCAACTGGCTACTGGGAAGTAGACCAACTGGCCACTGGGAAGTAGACCAACTGGCTACTGGGA
>NW_025965777.1:0-2966 GCF_021869965.1 Rhincodon typus | reverse complement strand
AAGTAGACCAACTGGCCACTGGGAAGTAGACCAACTGGCTACTGGGAGGTAGACCAACTGGCTACTGGGAGGTGGACCAAGTGACCTCAGTGACTGTTGATGAGATGACAGAATGCCTGAAGCATAGTTGAGCCATCACTGTCGTCCACACATTGTAATGAGTGACAACGAGCCTCTGTTCAATAGTGAAAGCTGACCCACTTTACAAAGGATTGGAAAATTCAACAATTCACCAATCCCCAGTCTGTTGGAAAGGCTGAAGTGGCAGTGAAAATCACCAAAGGAATCAGATTGAAATTGAACAAATCCAGCATAGAATCCCTACAGTGCAGATAGAGGCCATTTAGCCCATCAGGTCTGCACCAACCCTCCAGAAAAGCATCCCACTCACCCATCCCCTATTTACCATGACTAACCTATCTAAGCTGGTTATGGTACTGGGGAAATTTTGCACAGTCAATCCGTCTAACCTGCATATCTTTGGACTATGGAAGGAAACCAGAGCACCCAGCGGAAACCCACGCAGACACAGGGTGAAGGTGCAAACTCCACACAGACAATTGCCTGAGGATGGAATTGAACCAAGGTGCCTGGTACTGTGAGGCAGTGCCGCTATCCACTGAGCCACTGGGCATGCAAGGCAATGCTCAAACCGAGAAACACACCTCCTGAAGGCATGAAAATAGTGCAGTACAAAAGACCACTGTTACGCTGCACCCAAATTATTCTTCCAATAGCAAAAAAGCAAACGAGGCCAGCAGTGAGAATAAATGTGAGTGACAAACTCAAGGTGTTATGACCCAGAAGGCCAAGTTTCATTTTGTCAATGGTGTCAAATAAATGGCATTTAGTTCCATAAAGTTTTGCAGGAAACTCAAATAAAAACATTGGAACGATGGGAAGTAGCAGGTCTGTGCAGTAGAATTAGGGACATGATGACTCATCTTAACTTTAAGCAAATGCCACATCAAGGAGAAGGTGAGGTTTGAGTGAAGGAAAGAGTGAAGTGGAAAGTTTGTGATAAATCAGAATGCAAGAGAGATTAACTGATGACAGTGCTGACGCTGCAAAGGTGAAAAGGAGGTGGTAATGGGAAAAATAAAGAAACAAAACTGTGTCCAGGGGACGTGTTTAGGTAACAGCAGAGTTGGGATTCACAGTCGCTCTGAGGAAATGAAAGAAATATTTACGATCTAAAGCCATTCTGATTAATATTGAGTCTGGGAGATTGCAAAAATACCTAAACAAGAGATTAGGTGATGCTCCTCAAACTTCCGTTAAATTCCAGAACGCCGAAGTGATCAGATTGGGAGAGAATGGGATTGGTGCAAATGAAAATTAGCCCTCTCACAGTTGCTGTAGTCTGGCCTGGATAGCAAAGGCACTGCTGTTGGACCCAGTGCTGTAGTGATACTGACTCTAGTTAATGCTTTGAGGACGTGGTTCAAATCTCATCATGGCAGCAGATGGAAATTAAATTCAATAAAGAGAATTATGATTAAAAATGGGTTTTTTTCCCTTTAAAGGAAGGCAATCTGCAGCCCCTTTGTGCTCTGTCCTGGACGTGACCCTGGACCCCAGAGTAATTGACTGACTCTTTAACTACCATCTGAGCCACTGAGTTTAAGATGATGAATGGGGGAGACTGCTGGGCTTGGCAAAGGCACCCATATACCATGACAGAATAAAAAATGTTCCGGGGAAGGGTCACCGGGCCCGAAATGTTAACTCTGATTTTTTCTTCACTGACGCTGCCAGGCCTGCTGAGCTTTTCCAGCAACTTCTGCGTTAAGTCTTTTGATTATTTGCTTCTTCAGCATGCAAGTCTGAGCTGAAAGTAACTATCAAGGCAGGGACCCTGACACCCATAAGGCAGGGAATCTTGGAAAGATACAAGGAGTCAGTTTCAGCTCAACCTTGCATTCTAAAGATGCAAATAATCAAAGACTTAACCCAGAATTTTTAATTGTGTCATAGCATGTGGCTCAGTGGTAAGCTACATTGGGACTTGGGTTCAATTCTAGCCTCGGGCGACTGTCTGTGTGGAGTTTGCACATTCTCCCCGTGTCTGTGCGGGTTTCCTCCAGTTTCCTCCCCTTTCTGTCCAAAGATGTGCAGGTTAGGGTGGATCGGCCACGCTAAGTTGCCCATAGTGTCCAGGGATGTGCAAGTTAGGTGGATCAGCCATGGGAGAGGCGGGGTTATAAGGTGGTATGCTCTTTGGAAGGGGTCGGCGTGGACTCGATGGGCCGAATGGCCTGCTTCCCAACTGCAGGGATTCTAGGACTCGGAATGTCAAGGCAGACAAGGAGCATGACACCTACAGGGCAGAAATGTTCAGAAGACTTGCAGGAGTTGCACTTCCTGCCCTTATTACCTGAATAGTTGGTCCCTGCTGTAACGTGATTGGTGCCCGTCCCTGAGAATAAAGTGGATTGGTAGTCATGTGACAAGAAACGGTGTCAGTGTGATCCAACATGCAGCATTGAAATGGATACATACGTTCTATCAATATGTTAGTTACACAAGTATTCTTACTCAGTCAGAGTGTGACATGATGATAAGGGGCATAGACAGGGTAGACAGGAAGAAATGCTTCCCCTAGGTTGGGGGGGAGATCAATGACTAGGTGGCACAGATTTAAGGCAACGGGCACGAGGATAGAGAAGGTTTGAGGAAAGACTTTTTCACCCTGATGGCAGTGGGAACCCGCTGCCTGTAAGGCTGGCAGAGGCAGAAAACCCTCATCATATTTAAGAAGTGCCCCATAAATGCCAAGGTGTACAAGGCTACGGGAAATGGGATTAGATTGGTTAGGTCTGACCGGCACAGACATGATGGGTTGAAGGGCCGTTCTCTGTGCTTGTAGATCTATGACTGTCTGATGTGCTGTTACCTGTATGATGCCAGGCTCTGTGGGCGAGATGAGCAGGCGGTCACTGTCCATGGAGCATGCACTGCGATGT
>NW_025965776.1:110242-110500 GCF_021869965.1 Rhincodon typus | reverse complement strand
AGGGAGGGAGGGAGAGGGAGGTGAGACGGGGCTGGGCGGGGGTGGGGGGAGAGAGAGAAAGAGAGACAGTGATGGAGAGATAGAGGGAGGGAGGGAGAGAGAAAGAGAGGGGCAGAGAGAGAGGGAGGGCGAAGGTGAGACGGGGTAGAGCAGGAGAGGAGAGAAAGAGATAGAGGGAGGGAGGAAGAGAGGGAGAGCAGACAGAGAGGGAGTGGGGAGTGGGGAGAGGGGAGAGAGTGAGAGAGAGAGGGGGAGGGA
>NW_025965776.1:109301-109742 GCF_021869965.1 Rhincodon typus | reverse complement strand
GAGAGGGAGGGGCAGACTGAGAGAGAGAGGGGCAGACAGAGACAGAGGGAGACAGAGAGAGAGGGAGACAGAGAGAGGGAGAGGGAGACAGAGAGAGGGAGAGGGAGACAGAGAGAGAGAGGGAGACAGAGAGAGAGGGAGACAGAGAGAGAGAGGGAGACACAGAGAGAGGGAGACAGAGAGAGAGGGAGACAGAGAGAGAGAGGGAGACAGAGAGAGAGAGGGAGAGGGAGGGGCAGACAGAGAGAGAGAGGGACAGACAGAGACAGAGGGAGAGGAACACTGGCATTAATTAGTTCATGGCAAAACAGGCGGATGAATTTCTAGTGAGTCTCGAACTGTGATCAACAATCAATACCACATCAGATCACTTTCGGCTAGGGACCTTATAGAGGGAGCTTTACTCTGTATCTAACCCCGTGCTGTCTCTGTCCCTGGGGG
>NW_025965776.1:108445-109201 GCF_021869965.1 Rhincodon typus | reverse complement strand
GGGAGTGTTTGATGGGGGGACAGTGTAGAGGGAGCTTTACTCTGTATCTAACCCCCTGTCCCTGGAAGTGTTTGATGGGGGGGACGGTGTAGAGGGAGCTTTACTCTGTATCTAACCCCCTGTCCCTGGAAGTGTTTGATGTTTGGTGGGGGTACAGTTTTGAATTAACCATTGCTTCGCTGAGTAATACCTTTCGGATCGGTATGTTGCCCGTTGACAACGTTTTCCCAAAGTGTTGCGTTTAATTTCTTCCCAGTCCCGAGGGGGTGGGTGCAGTTCAATTTTCTTCTGAAACCCCCCAGCTGCCCCGGCTCCCCCGCGCCCCCCACCCACCTCTCTCCGTCTCACTTCGCTCTGAACTCATCCGTCATCGTAACTGTGTCTCTAATCCGATGTTCTTAACAAAGCAGCAATCCATGCATCGTACGCCCTCACCCAGGGTGTGCCCCCTTGAATCTTATCTTGAGTGGCAATGTTTGTTTTCTGTTCTGTCACTGCCACACCTTTACCCTCAACCCTTTAACACTAAGGCCCACAAAGTGCCTGTCTCCAATGAGAGAGAGAGAATCTCACCATCGCCTCCCCTTGACGTTCAATGGCGTTACCATCAATGAAACCCCCCCAAATATCAACATCCTGGGGGTTCGCGTTGACCAGAAACTGAACTGGGACCCAGCCCCATATCAATACCGCGGCTACAAGGAGCAGGTCAGAGGCTGGGAATCCTGAAGCGAGTATCTCCCCTCCTGACTCTCC
>NW_025965776.1:105529-107945 GCF_021869965.1 Rhincodon typus | reverse complement strand
TCTCTCTCTCCCCCGCTCCCTTTCCCCGGCCCCTCCCCGACAGTGATGAGCTGAGGGAGGCCTGGCGTGTGTTCACCCCGCTGCTCCATAAACTAGAAACTTCGAAAGTGCGACCAGTTCACTATATCTATGGCAGGTCAGTCTTTCTGCTGATCGTTTTGTTGTGAATTCATTTGCGGGGAGCGTGTATGTGAGAGGGGCCAGGCCAGCATGGGATACAGAACTGCCTCGAAGGTTGGACACAGAGGTGGGGGAGTGAGGGGAGGGTTGCTTTTCAGACTGGAGGCCTGTGACCCAGTACTGTGTGCCACAGGCATCAGTGCTGGGTCCCACTGCTTTTCATCATTTTATGGAAACGATTTGGCTGTGAATGTAGGAGGGATAGTTAGTAAGTTTGCAGATGGCACCGAAATTGGAGGTGTAGTGGACAGCGAAGAAGGTTAACGTAGAACAGTACAGCACGGGAACAGGCCCTTCGGCCCGCAATGTTGTACCAAACCTGAAGCCAAAAGAAACTAACCCCTTCTGCCTGCCCTTGGTCCCTATCCCATGTGCTTATCTAAAAGCCCCTATTGTATCTGCCTCCACCACCATCCCCTGGCAGTGCATTCCTAGCACACTCTGTGTAAAACAACTTGCCCCTCGCATCTCCTTTGAACTTCCCCCTTCGTCCCCGCCTCACCCTAAATGCATTCCCCCCAGTTTTAGACATTTCAACTCTGGGGGGGAGAAAGATTCTGATCGTCAACCCTATCTCATAATTTTATAGACTTCTACCGTGTCTCCCCTCAGCCTGCAGAGAAAACAACCCGAGATTTTCCAGCCTCTCCGTTATAGCTCCTACCCTCTAATCCAGGCCGCTTCCTGGTAAACCTCTCCTGCACCCTTTCCAAAGCCTCCAAGATCCTTCCTGTAACGTGGCGACCAGAACTGAACACAATACTCTATAGATAACAAGGTGTAGAGTTGGATGAACACAGCAGGCTGAGGAGCGGGACGGTTGACGTTTCAGGCCTAGACCCTCCTTCAGAAAGTTTTCACGTGAATCCACGCAGCCAAGTCACAAAAGGATCCCGGTCATCTACATCTCCTGGATGAGCCTACCATGAGGAACCTTGCCGAAAGCCTTACTAATATCCACTGCTCTACCCTCGTCGACCACCTCCTTGAACAATTCGATCAAGTCAGGAGGTAATGACCTGCCCCGCACAAAGCCACGCTGCCTGGCCCTCATCAGGTCACATTTTTCCAAATACGTGTAACCCCTATCCGTGAGAATTCTCTCCCGTACCTTCCCAACCACTGATGTGAGACTCACCAGCTAATAGTTTCCTGGATGATCCCTATTCCCTTTCTCGAACAGAGGAACAACGTTACCTCCTCGCCAGTACTCCAGGGACCTCTCCAGTGGCCAGCGATCTCCTTCTCTTGTCTCTCTCCGTAACCAGCGGGCCCTGGGGATTTAGCCACCTTAATGCTCTTGGAGAGACCAACACCACTTGTGCCTTGATCTCAAAATGCCCGAGTGTATTAGAAGGTCCCACACGAATCTCTCTATCCTCCATATCTTTCTCCTCCGGGAATACCGATGCAAAATACTTATTTACGATCTCGCCTGCCTCCCAAGCACCAGTTCCCCTCCCTTATCCTTGATGATCCCAGTTATCCTTTTGTTTTTCTATCGAGAGAATGCGTTGGGATTCTCCTTAACCCCTCTTGCTCCCCTAATTCCCAGTTTGGGATCTTTTCCCGCTTTCTTTATGTACCTCACAGGCCCTGTCTGATTTTTTTGTTGTTATCTTCCTGAACCTTACAAATGCTTCGTTATTACCTCAAGAGTACAACATTGCCTCGATCAGATGGGCCGAGGAGGGGCAGATGGAGTTTAATTTAGATAAATGTGAGATGCTGCATTTTGGGAAAGGCACATCAGGGGCAGGACTTATACACTTCATGGGAAGGTCCTGGGGGAGTGTTGCTGGACAGAGAGACCTCGGGGGGAGCAGGCACATAGTTCCTTGAAAGTGGAGATACAGGTAGACAGGGCGGTGAGGGAGGGGGTTTGGGACGCTCGCCTTTGTTGGTCGGTGCATTGAGTGTAGGAGTCGGGAGGGTCATGTTGCGGCTGTATTGGTGAGGCCGCTTTGGGAATACTGCGTTCAATCCCGGCCTCCCTGCTACAGGAAGGACGTTGGGAAAGTGTTCGGAAAAGAATGTTGGAGGGTTTGAGCAACAGGGAGAAGCTGGGGCTATTTTCCCCGGAGCGTCGGAGGGGTTGACCTTATAGCGGTTTATAAAATCATGGGGGGCATGGATAGGGTAAACAGACAAAGTCTTTTCCCCCCAGGGTACGGGGGTCCAAAACTTGGACCGAAGGGTGAGAGAGAGGGCGAGAGTGCACGAGGGAGCAAGGGAG
>NW_025965776.1:104368-105029 GCF_021869965.1 Rhincodon typus | reverse complement strand
GTGTGTGTCTCTCTCTGTGTGTGTGTGTGTCTCTCTGTGTGTGTGTGTCTCTCTGTGTGTGTGTGTCTCTCTGTGTGTCCCTGTCTGTCTGTCTCTGTGTGTGCTCCTCTGTCTGACTGTGTGTCTCTCTCTCTCTCGCTCTCTCTCTCTCTATGTCCCTCTCTATCTGTCTATCTCTTTTTTTTCCTCTTTCGGGCCCCACTTCTCCATCTCTCCCGCGCCCTCTCTCTCTCTCTCTCTCTCCCACGCCCTCTCTCTCTCTCCCGCGCCCTCTCTCTCTCCGGCGCCCTCTCCCTCTCTCTCTCCGGCGCCCTCTCCCTCTCTCCCTCTCTCGCGCCCTCTCTCTCTCTCCGGTTCCTGCGCCCTCTCTCTCTCTCCCACGCCCTCTCCCTCTCTCTCTCCCGCGCCCTCTCCCTCTCTCTCTCCGGCGCCCTCTCCCTCCGGCTCCCGCGCCCTCTCTCTCTCTCCCGCGCCCTCTCTCCCCCTCTCTCGCGCCCTCTCTCCCGTGCCCTCTCTCTCTCTCTCCTGCGCCCTCTCTCTCTCTCCCGTGCCCTCTCTCTCTCCCCCGTGCCCTCTCTCTCTCCTGTGCCCTCTCTCTCTCTCTCGCGCCCTCTCTCTCTCCCGCGCCCTCTCTCCTACGCCCTCTCTCTCTCTCTCTCTC
>NW_025965776.1:104027-104268 GCF_021869965.1 Rhincodon typus | reverse complement strand
GTGTGTGTCTCTCTCTGTGTGTGTGTGTGTCTCTCTGTGTGTGTGTGTCTCTCTGTGTGTGTGTGTCTCTCTGTGTGTCCCTGTCTGTCTGTCTCTGTGTGTGCTCCTCTGTCTGACTGTGTGTCTCTCTCTCTCTCGCTCTCTCTCTCTCTATGTCCCTCTCTATCTGTCTATCTCTTTTTTTTCCTCTTTCGGGCCCCACTTCTCCATCTCTCCCGCGCCCTCTCTCTCTCTCTCTCTC
>NW_025965776.1:102873-103527 GCF_021869965.1 Rhincodon typus | reverse complement strand
AATCTTAATCTTGTATTCAGAGAAAGCTAATTGTACGGATGTGAAAAGGATATCGAATTAAGTTGATTTAGAAATTATCCTGAAGGCAATGGCAGCAAACCTTGGAAAACATTTAAAGAAATAAACCACAATCCAGTAACATGGAAATGTGAGTTGAATGTGACTGTCCTTGACATCCATTTTTCCAACTGTTAAATCAAAGATCTTGAGCTAAATTTAACTAAATAGGACTCAGAGGGGAAACCCTCTGTTGGATGGAACCCTATCTTGCACATACGAAGGTGATTTTTGTTCTTGGAGGTCGGTCATCTCAGCTCAGGACATTTCTGCAGGAATTCTTAAGTATAGTGTCCTTGGCCAACCATATTTAGCTACTTCATCAATGATACTCTCTCCATCGTAAGTTCAGAAGTGGAAATTTCCTTATGTTTGCACAATGTTGATCACCATTCATGACTGTTCTGATACTGAAGCAGTCCACGTTCAAAAGTGAGACTATCTGGACAATATCCAGCCTTGGGCTGAGAAGTGGTAAGTAAGATTTGAGCCATACAATTGCCAGACAATGATTTTTTGACCCATTGATATCTCAGCAGGGGACTTATGTCCTTGTGACTCAGAAGTGAGAGGACAGAATCAGCCGTCGCTGTGTTT
>NW_025965776.1:95275-102373 GCF_021869965.1 Rhincodon typus | reverse complement strand
AGCAGATGCTGCCAGACCTGCTGAGCTTTTCCAGCAACTTTGTTTTTGTTCCTGATTTACAGCATCCGCGGTTCTTTTGGTTTTTATTGTTGCATTTGGACACGGTCAGCTTCAGTATCTGAAGAGTTGCGAACAATGCTGAACATTGTGCAATCATCCCACTTCTGACCTTATGATGGAAGGAAGGTCATTGATGAAGCAGCTGAAGATGGTTGGGCCTAGGACACTACCCTAAGGAACTCCTGCAAAGATGTCCTGGAGCTGAGATGATTGACCTCCAACAACCTCGACCACCTTCCTATGTGTTAGGCATGGAGAGTTTGCCCCCTGACGCCCATTGATTTCAGTTTTGCTAGGGCTCCGTGATGCCACACTTGGTTGAATGCAGCCTTGATATCAAGGGCTGTCACTCTCACCTCACTTCTGGAATTCAGCTGTTTTGTCCATGTTTGAACCAAGGCTGTAATGAGGTCAGGAGCTGAGTGGCCCTGGCGGAACCCAAACTGGACGTCACTGAGCAGGTTATTGCTGCTTGATAGCGCTGTTACTGACACCTTCCATCACTTTACTGATGATCAAGAGGAGACTGATGGGGAGGGAGTTGGCCGGGTTGAATTTGTCCTGCTTTTCTTGTACAGGACATACCTGGGTAATTTTCCACACTGTTGGGTAGATACCAGTGTTGTAACTGTACTGGAACAGATTGGCTCAAAGAGCGGCAAGTTCTGGAGCACAAGTCTTTGATCTTTTACTTATAAATTCTGTGTCTGATACTAACTCTCACTGACACCTGAAGAAGGACTGAGGCTCTGAAAGCTTGTGTTTTCAAATAAACCTGTTGGACTATAACCTGGTGTCGTGTGAGTTATGACCTTGTCCACCCCATTCCAACACCGGCCCCTCCACATCAGCACCTTCCAAACCCACGACCACTTCCATCTGGAAGGGCAAGGGCGGCAGATCCTTGGGAACGCCACCACATTTGTAAGTTCACCTCTAACTTTCCTGGATTAGATGTATGACCTTCAGTGTTGCTGGGTCAGAATCCTGGATCTCCCTCCCTAAGTGTACCTGTGATCTAGAATGTGCTGTGGGAAATGACAGTGGAAGCCAAGTCCATCAGTTCTTCTGAAAGAAGAGCGAATCTATCATGAATGGACCAAATGGCATTTATCTTATTGTATCTTCCGATGGTTTTCAGTATTGCTGAGCTGTGACAGCATCCCTTAACCTCTTTCCACCTCTTTAACCAAGCCTACTGTGCACACCATGCTAATGTCTCCTTCCTATTGTCCAACCGTTTGGGGAGAGCGTTGGGTCGTTTCATTCCTGGACGATGGTGAGGGAGATGTTTGTGACCAAGCCGAGCTTCTGGGCCGTGTTCAGGCCTAGCTTTGGTTTGTGGGATGGTGTTTTTAGCCGAGGTGCCTGTTACCGAGTCAGCGCAGTCACTAGTACAGGGGAGTGTCATGGGTCAGTGCTGTATAAGATGCAAACTTATTGTCAGCGTTACACCAGGGAGCGTGCACTCACTCACTAACTCCGTACACTTCAAAGGGATAAGCAATTAACCTAAACCCATTCTACATGGACAGACAGGGCCCTGGGGACAGGCTGAGCAGTATTTACACTGGCCGGGTTCCTGCAGCTTGTTAATACAATCACCAGATTGCAGTTTACAATTGGGAGAGAGTGACAAGGGAAACTGACACATTCAAAGCCAGGACTATGACTTTCTGCTTCAGTGAAGCTGGGGAACATGAAACTCTCTCTTTTAAAGGGGCAGTCACCGTGCGGACGGACCGGAGATGACATTGTGTGTCTGACACTATTGTGAAGCCCGCTACGCTAAGAAATGAAGCCGGGGTGAAGAAATGTGGGGGGAGACGCTTTTCAAAATAGAGGAAGATCTTTCATTGGCATGCCACAGAAACAGATCACCGTCAATAATATCAAAGTAACATTTCTCTATTTACTTTCGGTATGGGTTGATATTTGTTGGCCAGCCCTGGTTGACCAAGGAGAAGGTGCTGATGAGCTGCCTTCTTGAAATGCTGCATTCCTTGGGATTTAGGAGGGTTCAGTAGAGTCTGTTCAGGATTTTGACTCGATGACAGTAAAGGAACCGTGATATATTTCCAAGTCAGGATGGTGAGTGGCTCGGAGGGGAACTTGTAGGGGGCGGTGTTCCCATATATCTGCTGCCCTTGTCTTTCTAGATGGAAGTGGTCAAGAGTTTGGAAGTTGCTAACGAAGGAGCCTTGGTGAACTTCTGCACTGCATCTTGTAGATTGTACAAACTGCTGTCCCTGACTTCCCCCATTAGCCACAGTGGCCTCATCCTCCCCTTAGTATGTTACTTCATCCGTGGGATGAATTTCTACTGTGCCTTCCAAATTACCCCCAGAAACTCCTGCTATTGCTGCTCCACCATCTTCCCTACTAGGTCCCCTTCCAATCCACTCTGGCCAGCTCCTCCCTCATGTCTTTGCAGTTACCTTTACTCAATTTTAATACCTTTACATCTGATTCCAGCTTCTCCCTCTCAAACAGCAGGGTGCATTCTATCATATTATGATCAGTGCCGCCCTAAGGATTCCTTCACCTTAAGACCCTAAACAAGTCTGCCACATTGCACATCACCAACTCCAGAATTCCCTCGTGGGCTCGAGCAGAAACTGCTCCAAAAAACATCATCTCGTAGACATTCCACAAATTCCTCTTCTTGAGATCTGCCACCAACCTGATTTTTCCAGTTCACTTGCATATTGAAGTCCCCCATGATTATTATAATAGTGCCTTTCTTACATACCTTTTCTGTCTCCTGATTTATTTTCTGCCCCACATCCTGACAACTGCTACGAAACCTGTACACAACTCCCATCAGGGTCTTTTCTCCTTTGCAGTTCCTCAACTACCCACACAGCTTCACTGCTTTCTTACTTTATCTCAGTTTTCGCTATCAATTTAATTTCATTACTTACTAACAAGGCAAACCTGCACCTGCCCCGGCCCATCTGCCTATCCTTTCGATAGGATGTATATCCTTGGATGTTTAGTTCCCAGCCTTGATCTCCTTGCAGCCACGTCTCTGTGAAACCCACAACATGCCAATTTCAAACTATGCTCCATGTTCATTTACCTTGCTTTGTATACTGTGTGCACTTAAGTACAACATCCCCAGTTATGTATTGACTATTGCCTTGTCCCATTACCTGCAGTGCCTGATGTTAGATTCCTGACTCTTTCCATACTCTCTGTCTTATTACTTAAGAGTCGTAGCGATATACAGCACAGAAACTGACCCAACTCGTCCATACCGACCCAGCTATCTTAAATTAATCTAGTCCCATTTGCCAGCATTTGGCCCATATTCCTCTAAACTCTTCCCATTCATATACCCATCCAGGTGCCTTTTAAATGTTGTAATTGTACCAGCCTCCACCACTTCCTCTGGCAGCTCGTTCCATACACGCACCACCTTCTGTGTGAAAAAGTTGCCCCTTAGGTCCTTTTTAAATCTTTCCCCTCTCACCTTAAACTCAAGGGGAAAGACTTTGACTATGCACCCTATCCATGCCCCTCATGATTTCCTTCCTCCTGATTAAACTTTTAGTCGATCTCTGCTGTTCTTTATATTCTGACTTGCCACTTTACATTGCAGTGCCTTCATTTCTTTCTGTTGTCCGATTAATAACAATGAAATGATTGGCCGCTTTGCAGGTTCTAACAAAAGGTAGATCAATGACGACAACAGTTGTGCTTGTTAAATTATTACTAAATTCTCAGTGGGATAGAGCAGAAAGATTGAGAGGCCAATTCTGTTTAATCAGGGCCTGAGCCTTATTGTCTCTTGAAGATGTTTTCCATCTTATCTGATGGCCAACATGAATAGCTGTCGATCAGGCCTGCTTCCCCTTGGCTCCTCACTTGATGACTGCATGACAATGGCAGCTCTAGCCAAGGGCAGTTTCAGCTAAACTCTCAGGAATGTGCAGTTACAGGCCGGGGGTTGGGTCAGAGATGATTCAGGTTCAATCCTCTCCAGTCTCTGGGACTGACACTTTGTCTCACGTTATTGGGCAGTAGGGACGCTGCAGAAACTAGACGTCACGTTTGTGTGGGACCTCTTGCAAAAGCTTTCCCAAATGTGCCGCGTCTTGCCTTTAGAGGGTGTGAAAAAATGGTAAGACCATAGGAACTCTGAGCAGGAATAGGCCATTCAGCCCCTCAGGCCTGCACCACCATTTAATACCATCATGTCTGATCTCGTTTCAGCCTCAACTTTCCTGCCCGCTCTCCATAACCTTTCAACCTGCTACTAATGAAAAATCTCTCTCTCTTCTTCAATTTACTCGGTGTCCCAGCATCTACCACACTCTTGGGGAGTGAGTTCCACACAGATCCACTACCTCTGAGTGAAGTGATTTCTCCTCATCTCTGGTTTAAATCTGTTCCCCCTTATCCTCTCGTTCTAGATTGCCCCACAAGAGGAAACATCCTCTCTGCACCTACTTTGTTAATTCCCTTTACCATCTTCCATATCTCAATTAGATCTCTCTCTTTCTTCTAAACTCCAGAGAGGGTGGGCCTAACCTGGTCCTAATCTCTCTTCATAACACAAACCATTTTGTCATCTTTGGAATCAATCCAGTGACCCATCTCTGGGACAGTAGGAACTGCCGATGCTGGAGTCTGAGATAACAAGGTGTGGAGCTGGAAGAACACAGCAGGCCTCTGATGCTACCTGGCCTGCTGACCCATCTCTGAACTGCCTACCATGGACCTACATCCCTCCTCCAGTAATGGGGCCAAAACTGTACACAATACTCTAGGTGCAGAGTCACTAATGCCTTGTACAGTTGCAGGGCATAGGTTCAAGGTGAGAGGGGAAAGATTTAGAAGGAACCTAAGGGGCAACTTTTTCACACAGAGGGTGGTGCATATTCGGAATGAGCTGCCAGAGGAAGTGGTGGAGGCTGGTACAATTACAACATTTAACAGGCATTGGGATGGGTATATGAATAGGAAGGGTTTAGGTGGATATGGGTTAAATGGGACTAGATTTATTTCGGATATCTGGTCAGCGCAGACAAGTTGATTAAAGGGTCTGTTTCTGTGCTGTATGACCCGATAAAATATAGTAGAGAGGATGAATATGTGAGTTGTTCTGGGGTTAGCAGCTCATGACCAGTTATACTGTTCAACTCTAGTGACTAGTGAGGGACTGAAAAGATCAGGGCTTCAGGTTTTCACAACATCCATCAGGGATGGGATGTGAGCACCGAATGTAACGATTCTAACTTTGCACATGACAGGAAACAAGATGGGAACGAGGACGATACAAAGCAACTTCACAGACTGAGTGAACGGGTACGAATGTGGCTCAGTGTTTAGCACTGCAGCCTCACAGCGCCAGGTTCGATCCCAGTCTCAGGCGACTGTCTGCGTGGAGTTTGTATGTTCTCCCCGTGTCTGCATGGGTTTCGTCCGGGTGCTCCAGCTTCCTCCCACAGTCCAAAGATGCCCAGATTGGGTGGATCAGCTGTGCTGAATTACCCATAGCGTCCAGGGATATGCAGGCTGGGTGGGTGAGCCATGGGAAATACAGGGTAGTGGGGTCAGTGTGGACTTGAAGGACCTGCTTCCACACTGTATGGCAGATGGAAGAGAATGTGACTGAGTCTGAGGTTGTTCACTTTGACAAGCGCAGCTTTGGTGCTGACTGTTTCTGAGATGGTGAGAGATTGGGAAGTGTTAGTGTCTGAAATGATTTGACTGTTGTTGCTCAGAAGTCACTGAGAGCAAGCAGTTTGAAAGGCGAATATCCTCTCTCACAAGAGGATTTGAAACATAGAATGGTAGCACTATGATTTAATAAAAGGATTTGATTACAGGTGCAAAGATATCTTAAGGCGGCTGTCTAGACCTATAGCCAGACCACAGCTGGAGTAGGTTTACCTTGGGAAGGATAAATTTGGAGTGCAGGGGAGATTCACTAGACTGATTCTTGGGACGGTGACAGAGATTGGATCTCTAATCCCTTACATTTAGAAGAACAAGGAGTATTTTCATTGAAACCTTCATAATTCTCGGAGGGTTAGACAGCGTAGCTACAGAAGTTGCAGGGAAAGCTCAGCAGGTTTGGCAGCATCTCTGAAGAGAAATCAGTTAACGTTTTGGGTCTGGTGACCCTTCCTCAGAACTTTTCCAGCAATTTCTGTTTCTGTTTCTGACTAACAGCACCCACCTTTCTGTTGTTTTTTTATTGGGTATGGAAAATGGTGGTTCTAATGGCTGGAGGGGGGGTGGTTTAAGGGTTGGGGTAAGTGTAGATTGAGAATGAGGAGAGCTGTTGTAGCTCCATCATTGAGTAAATTCAGGGTTGACATGGATAGAGTTCTGGATATGAGTGGAGATAGGGATAATGTGGTTGAATAGCATTGAGGCAGATGGTCGACATGGTCGAGAACGGTGGAGCAGGCTCATGGAGCTGAATAGCCCACTCCAGCTCCTACAATCTTCGCAATTTTGAATGTCCCTGTTAAATTTTCGCTCAATCTTTGCTGCTCTGAGGAGAGCAAGCTCCCAACCCCATCACCCTTCTCCAGGATCTCCACATAATCTGCTTCCCAGAACCTGCCTGGACCCTAACCTCAGCCTGACATCAGGAAAGAAACGCAATGGTGCATGTCAATAAAGCTGGTCTCCTGGACCAGGGAGGTGACTTGAGACAGGATAGGCTTGGAAGGCCGAAGGGCCTGTTCCTGTGCTGTAATTTTCTTTGTTCTTTCAAGGCAATCATAGTGACAACAGAAAGGTCATCTGAGCTTTATTGTCAAGTCAATGTTCATCCAACTCTGCCTTTTGCCAAATGCTCCAGGCATAATCTCGGTGTCTCCAGAACCAACACAGGAGAAGCATCACAGGGCTGTTTAGAAACAAAACTTGAAACGTCTTCTTTATTCATGACAGAGATATTGGAGGTGAGGTAGCAGTGGGCTGGGCAGAGGGACACGGAAAATTCTGTCCAAATACTGGAGAAACCAGCAACTGCCAGAGAAAGATATAACAAGGTGTAGAGCTGGATGAACACAG
>NW_025965776.1:93711-94523 GCF_021869965.1 Rhincodon typus | reverse complement strand
AGCTTTCCTGTTCCTCTGATGCTGCTTGGCCTGCTGTGTTCATCCAGCTCTACACCTTGTTATATCAGATTCTCCAGCTTCAGCAGTTCCTACTATCTCTACTGCCAGAGAAAGAAAGTGTTTCAAATCTGGTTTACAAAAAAGTCTTCTTCAGAACTGAAAAGAGGCTGTAAAATGTGCTTTTCATGCTTTTGTCAGAGGTGGAGGAGAGACAAGGTGGGTGTTACAGATGGTGGAAGCAAAAGATAATAGCGGTAGAAGAGTAAAGCAGATGTAAAATAGGTGTAAATTAAAGTGTGAAAAGGAGAGAATGGGTCCTCTCTGTTAAAAAGCAAAGTAAACAAGACACAGACGAGACAAGAAGGGTGGGGAAGTGGGGGTGGAGAGAATGTAAGAGAAACAGACATAATATAGTCAATTTCTGAAGTTATTTAATTCAAAGTTGAGACCTCCTGAAGTGTCTAAACAGAAAATGAGGAATTTTCCTTTGAGTTAATGTTGCGCTTTGTTGGAACATTGGGGTCAGCCCAGAAGCAGAAATGTTTGTGCAGGAATTTACCGAAACAGCGAGTAACTGGGAACTCAGGGTCATCCTTACAGAAACTGCTGAGGTGCTCCGCAAAATGGTCACCCAGTCTGTGTTCTGGTGCTGCCAGTGTGAAGGAGACCACATTGTGAGCAGAGAGTACAGTAAACCAGATTGAAATAAAGAGATAGTAGGAACTGCAGATGCTGGAGAATCTGAGATAACAAGGTGTAGAGCTGGATGAACACAGCAGGCCAAGCAGCATCAGAGGAGCAGGAACACTGAC
>NW_025965776.1:89836-93211 GCF_021869965.1 Rhincodon typus | reverse complement strand
ATGGTTCAAACACAACCTCGATCAAAGTGACCGCTGTTTGTGAGTATCTTAAACCATCGACTCTTTTCATTCAAGTATCAGGCTGTCTGTATTTTCCAGCGGCGGAAAGACATTCTCAGCTGGGGACCCAGGATACTTCTTCAACGAGAGAGAGCTTCAAACGGTTTATATGATATTCAGTGACAAGAGAGCTGCCTCCCCACAGGGACTGAGATGATGAACAAAGGACAGTTGAGGACAATGAGACAGGATCCGTCCCGTCACGTCATCTCTTTCAGAAATGGATTAATTCATTGTCACAACTGATAGCCCAGACAACATCCATCTCCCGTTTCATATGAAACTTGAAATGGTTCAGAAAAGATTTACAAGGGTGTTGCCAGGGTTGGAGGGTTTACGCTACAGGGAGAGGCTGAATAGGCTGGGGCTATTTTCCCAGGAGCATCGAAGTCTGTGCGGTGACTTGATAGAGGTTTATAAAATCATGAGGGGCATGGATAGAGTGAATAGGCAAAGTCTTTTCCCTGGACTGGAGGAGTCCAAAACTAGAGGGGTATGGGTTTAAGGTGAGGGGGGAAAGGTTTAAAAGGGGCCTAAGGGGCAACTTTTTTACACGGAGGGCGGTGCGTGTATGGAATGAGCTGCCAGAGGAAGTGGTGGAGGCTGGTATAATTACAATATTTAAAAGGCATCTGGATGGTATATGAATAGGAAGGGTTTAGAGGGATATGGGCCAAATGGGACTAGATTTAATTCGGACATCTGATCAGCATTGACAAGTAGCAGCGGAAGTTCTGTTTCCGTGCTGCACAGCTCTATGACTCTTCGAGTCTGTGTCACAGAAGGAGATAAAATCTTCTACATCAGGATCAATTTGGGAGGCAGGGCTACCATTTCCCCTCGATCCCTGATCGTGACCCGAACAGAAATGTGGAATTGCACAGAAAATGCCCATTTTAAACGGAGTGCAGCAACAGAGAGATCTGGGGGTCGGTGAGGAGAACTGATGAGGTTTGCAGGCTGGGTGTAGGATGTGGTTGAAGGGAATCAGGATTTTTTCAACAGGGACAGAAAGTACAAAAGCAATGACATCATGATGAGACTTTATAAAGCTCTGGTTTGGGCACAATTAAAGTTTTGCATCCAACTTCATCAGACTTTGGGAAGGGTGTGAGAGTTTTTGAGAGCGAGAGCAGAGAAGACTGAACATATTTCTCGGGGTGACGAACCCAGTGACATGGAGAGATTGGAGAAGGTCAAGAGAATATTTGATTAAAGTGTTAAAGTGATTAAAGGAAGGAGTGACAGTACAAATGACCTCAAGGATGGGGTTTATGCCCCTTTCTGACCCTGGTCGTTTGGTAGATAAAGCAGTGCCGTAACCCGAGCCATCTGAGCGGATTATCAATGTCTTCATGGCCACGCATGACCACCACCACGTGATCACATTCTGCTCCCAGCAGGGGGCAGTCTCCTGGGGCAGGCCAGCAATGGGAGTGATTCCTGGGTCCTGGGAAGGCAGGAGAAGGCCATTCGGACATTTTCAAGAGGACAGACTCTAGTTCTGTTACTGTGCTGGTTAGCCCCTGCCTTGGGCACAGATCCTGACATTTTGTGTACCTGTTTTGTCCGGAAATGATATCTTCAGTCCTTCGCCCTTTGAAACTCCATCTTCCTGCACTCCTGGTTTGGAGCTCAGGACCTTGGTCCACCACACAACTGGTTACATTGTAACACCAGGGGAAATACCAGACACATTAAACAACAACAATAGATCTTCCATTTACAGGATGATGGATATACACAATATTAAATTACCTCACACCGTTATCCCCAGTGAACATGACTCCACTTGTGCATCTGCACCATTCACCCTATCTCATCCCTTTAGCAACATCTTCAGCTGTTTTCCCACTCTCCTGTCTCTGAGTCCACAACGTTTTAGCATTTGAAAACTCTTGGCATTCTCACACAAGCCTAAACAGCTCAGAGTTGGAGGAAGTCTGGAAACTCACTTATCTATCCATTTCCAGATCTCTTGGGGCTCCCGGTCTCACAGCAGATGATCCAGGTTCCAAAGTTATTTATTTCTCAAGAGAGAGACAGGAGATGATCAGGGTCTCTCTCTCCGTCTCTCTGTGCTGATTAGATCTGTTCCTGTACCTTGATCACAGTTTGGTTCCCGAGCCCATCGTGTGTGGCCCTGATAGCTCAGTGGGTCAATGTACCGACTGCTGTGATACTGAGCCATGCAGAGCAGGGAGGGTCCAGCCTGGACTGAGGGATCTGCTCTCAGACACAACAGTGGTGGCGAGACAGCAGTGGGCACAGAGCAGGCAAGCTGAGGGATTTCTCTGACAGATTATTGCATGTTGCTGACAGCGCAGAAACTGGCCATTCAGCCCAACACATCCATCTTGATGTTTCTGTTCCACAGGACCCTCCTCCAACCTCGGCTCATCAAACCCCATCTACATCTCCCTCATGGGATTCTCCAGTTTCCCTGGAAATGCATCAGTGCTGTTCCCCTAAACGAATCCATGTGGCAGTGAGTCCCACATTCCCACCACTCTCTGGGAAAATGCGGGGCCCATTGGAGTGAACGAGACTGGGTCTGATCGAGAACTCATATCACCTCAGTCCCTCGCACTGCGCCCTATCCAGGAGAGGGAGATACAATCTGAGGGAGAATTGTTGTCGTGTGTCCAGTTTGATTGAAATCCTTGGGGTTGAGTGTTCCCGGGAGAGGGGTACATTCTGTCTCCGGACAGTCCGTGGACTCAGTGGGAACCTGCAGCGAACCCGGAGAAATTGTGGGTAATGACACCGACAGGATTTCCCCTGGTCTCCCACCCAAACTGCAGCAAATTCTGGGCCCACTCTTCCAGAAGGATGTCAAGGCCGAAGGGTTGGTGCAAGGGGAGATTTCCCAGAATGGCACCAGGGATGAGGGTCTTCAGTTCTGTGCAGTGACTCCCTTAGTGAGGATTGAGAGGATCCTGGTGGATTGTCAGGGAGAGGTGAGGAGGTGCTGGACAATATGGTTGAGCTTGTGTTTCCCACAAAGTCAAACACAACTTGGGTATCCGTCCCTGGGGCAGCTTTGGGGCTGAAGGATATGAAGGAGAGCAGCAGGCTGCCGGTCACTCCCGGGACAATATCCCCCACCCCCTCCCATCCTCTCTCCACCCACACTTCCACTTCCAACCGACCTTCCCTCTCATCGCCCAGCTTCAGGGATTCCCTGTCAATGCTCTAAAACTGTTTATTCCTCATTCTGCTCTGAGGGTTGTCTCCGCCTCTCAGAGTGGGCGGGGCCGGGAGCAGCCAATAACAAGAATTCCTTGAGGATTGCAGTGAACGCCCAGAGGGATT
>NW_025965776.1:86380-89336 GCF_021869965.1 Rhincodon typus | reverse complement strand
TATTTCTTTTGAAACATCTAGACCCCGGAACATCCAACAACCATTCCTACCCCTGTGTTATCCAAGTCTCGAATTTTATTTATACCCTGTCCCTGTTAATTTCTTTGGGACTTAGGGATGGTGATAGTTGAGTGCAGGTAGGCAGAGGTGGGGATTGGTCAATGAGGTATGAGGAGCGGATAGGTGGGAGAGAAGTCGGACAGGTCAAGGAGGTGGGGATGAGAGGGAGGGTCGGTCATGGGATGAGGCCGGGGGTGATGAGATTTTGAAACTAGTAAAGTCCACATTGAAACCATTGGGCTGTAGGCTCCCAAGGCGGAATATGTGGTGCTGCTCCTCCAGTTTGTGGGTAGGGTCATTGTGACACTGGAGGAGGCCCAGAATGGACATGTCACCCAGGAGTGGGAGGGGGAATTGAAGTGGTTCGCAACTGGAAGGTGTTGTCATTTGTTGTAAACAGAGCACAAGTGCTGTACAAAGTGGCCTCCAAGCCTCTCCTACCTATCTCCCTCTCATCCCAGCCTCCTTGACATGTCCGTCTTCTTCCCCACCTATCTGCCCCTCCCACCTCACTGACCAACCCCCATCCACACTCCGTACCTACACCCACCTTTACTAGCTTCATCCCCAACTCCTTGACCTGACACAACCTGTCCATCTTCTCTCCCACCTATCTGCTCCTCCCACCTCACTGACCAATCTCCACCACTCCCTACCTGCACTCAACTATCACCATCTCACCTACCTTCCCCAGCCCCACCCCTCCTCTCTCTATTTATTTCACAGCTCCCTTCCCCACCCCCATTTCTGAAGAAGGGTCCCGACCCAAAACATCAGCTTTCCTGATCCTCTGATGCTGCCTGGCCTGCAGTGTTCCTTCAGCTCCACTCTGTGTTATCTCTGAGGTCCTGTGCAGTGTTGCTGAACAAAGAGACCTTGGAATTCTGGCTCATAGTTCCTCGAAAGTGGAGTCGCAGGTAGATAGGATAATGA
This sequence comes from Rhincodon typus, assembly GCF_021869965.1. Classification (NCBI taxonomy): domain Eukaryota; kingdom Metazoa; phylum Chordata; class Chondrichthyes; order Orectolobiformes; family Rhincodontidae; genus Rhincodon; species Rhincodon typus. The sequence goes on along the minus strand of NW_025965776.1, from coordinate 88,343 downwards.
AGAAGGCGTTTGGTACAGAAACATAGAAACATAGAAGATAGGAGCGGGAGGAGGCCAGTCGGCCCTTCAAGCCTGCTCTGCCATTCTTCACGATCATGGCTGATCATCCAACTCAATAGCCTAATCCTGCTTTCTCCCCATAACCTTTGATCCCATTCGCCCCAAGTGCTATATCTAGTCGCCTCTTGAATATATTCAATGTTTTGGCATCGACTACTTCCTGTGGTAATGAATTCCACAGGCTCACCACTCTTTGGGTGAAGAATTGTCTCCTCATCTCCATCCTAAATGGTCTACCCCGAATCCTCAGACTGTGACCCCTGGTTCTGGACACACCCACCATCGAGAACATCCTCCCTGCATCTACCCTGTCCAGTCCTGTTGGAATTTTTGGCCACATCTGGAGTATTGTGTCCAGTTCTGGTCGCCTCATGACAGGAAAGATATGGAAGCTTTGGAAAAGGTGCAGCGGAGATTTACCAGGATGTTGCCTGGAATGGAGGGAAGGTCTTATGAGGAAAGGTTGAGAGAGCCAGGACTTTTCTCTTTAGAATGATGAAGGATGAGAGGTGACTTGATAGAGGTGTACAAAATGATCAGAGGTATAGATAGAGTAGACAGCCAGAGACTTTTTCCTAGGGTGGAGGTAGCTATTATGAGGGGGCATAGTTTTAAAGTGAGTGGAGGTAGATATAGGGGAGACGTCAGAGGTAGGTTCTTTACTCAGAGAGTGATAGGGGCGTGGAATGCATTGCGGAGAGGGTAGTAGAGTTGGCCTCATTAGGAGCATTTAAGCGGCTATTAGGTAGGCATATGGATGATAATATAAGGTAGGGGTGGAGGTTAGATAGACCTTAGGTTTAGGGTAAAAGTTGGGCACAACATTGTGGGCTGAACGGCCTGTACTGTGCTGTATTGTTCTATGTTCTATGTTCTCGTTTTATAAATCTCTATGAGATCCCCCCTCATTCGTCTGAACTCTAGCGAAAACAATCCCAACCTAGTCAATCTCTCCTCATACTTCAGACCCGCGATTCCCAGAATCAACCTGGTAAACCTTCGCTGCACTCCCTCGAGAGCAAGAGCATCCTTCCTCAGAAAAGGAGACCGAAACTGCACACAGTATTCCAGATGTGGTCTCACCAAGGCCCTGTATAACTGCAACAACACATCCCTGCTCCTGTACTCGAAACCTCTTGCAATGAAGGCCAATATACCATTTACCTTCTTTACCACCTGCTGTACCTGCATGCCTACCTTCAGCAACTGGTGCACAAGGACACCCAGGTCCCACTGCACACTCCCCTCTCCCAATTTACAGCCATTCTGGTAGGAAGGTTCTGTTTCTGTGCTGTACATCTCTATGACCTTATCTTCTGCATATAAACCGACATTTTCCTCGTTACCATCAGCTCTGAGGAAGGGTCACTGGACCTGAAACATTAACTCTGATTTCTCTTCACAGATGCTGCCAGACCTGCTGAGATTTTCCAACAATTTGTGCTTTTGTTTCTCATCCTATAAACATCTGCCTGACTTAAATCTGAAATTCTAGTATTCAATCTTTGCCTATCCCTCACAAATGCTCCATGAAACTTGGTTATATTATGATCACTGTTTGGCAAATGCTAAATTGCCCGTAGTGTTCAGGGATGTGTAGATTAGGTGGGGTATAGGGCGATGGGTCTAGGTGGGATGCTCTGAGGTTCGGTGTGGACTTGTTGGGTCGAAGGGCCTGTTTCCACACTGTAGGGATTCTATCAAATTATTACTGGATTCTGGTTCTGCATTTGTGGCCGTTCCAGCCTCCCAGTTACCTTACAATAGACCACTGAAATATTGTTTCAGAGATAGTAGGAACTGCAGATGCTGGAGAATCTGAGATAACAAGGTGTAGAGCTGGATGAACACAGCAGGCCAAGCAGCATCAGAGGAGCAGGAAGGCTGACGTTTCGGGCGTAGA
>NW_025965776.1:79621-85880 GCF_021869965.1 Rhincodon typus | reverse complement strand
TGTGTGTGTGAGAGAGAGAGACTGTGAGTGTGTGTGCGCGCATGTGTGTGTGAGAGAGAGAGACTGTGTGTGTGTGCGCGCATGTGTGTGTGAGAGAGAGAGACTGTGAGTGTGTGTGCGCACATGTGTGTGTGAGAGAGAGAGACTGTGTGTGTGTGTGTGTGTGTGTGAGAGAGAGTGAGAGAGACCAGTGAGCTCTTTACTTGTCTGTGTTATTTCTTTCTGTCTCTCCTCAGCTAGACTCCCTCTACAGGAACGTAAATAAGATCGGGAGAAAATCTCATGATCAGCTCATTGAGAATTTGCATGAAGCATTGCAACAGCAAGAGGCCATGAAGGTAGGAGAGCAGTGGGACACTGTCTTCATAGGAGCTTGGAAGATTGTAATACTGTGAACAGTATCATACTGGGTACATTGTAATACAGGATATACTGCACTGCTGGCTGCATTGTAATGTAGGATACACTGTAATACTTGTCAGATTGTAATGTTAGGTACACTGTAATGCTGGGTACAACATTATACAAATGTATGAACGTGGACCAGGCCATTCAGCCCCTTGAGCCTGCTTCATCTTTCAATAAAATCAGGCCTGACCTGATTGCTTCCTCAAATCCACAGTGCCGCCTACTCCAACAATCTTTCACCCCCTTGTTTATCAAGAATCTCTCCACCGCGGCCTTAATAATATTCCAGGTCTCTGCTTCCACCAATTTTTTTTTTTTACAGAGAGTCCCAAAGACTCACGACCTTCTGAGAGAAACGTTCCAACCTCATCTGTTTTAAATGGGCGAACCCTGAGTTTTAAACAGTGACCTTTAGTTTTAGATTCTCTTACAAGGGGAAACATCCTCTCCACGTCCACCAGGCCAAGATCGCTTAGGATCAAGTGGAGGCAATGGCCGAGTGGTATTATTGCTGGACTGTTAAACCTGAGACCCAGGTAATGTTCTGGGGACCTGGGTTCGAATCCCGCCACGGCAGATGGTGGAATTTGAATTCAATTAAAAATATCTGGAATTAAGAATCTAATGATGATCATGAATCCATTGTCAATTGTTGGAAAAACCATATGGTTCACTAATGTCCTTTAGGGAAGGAAACTGCCATCCTTACCTGGTCGGTCCTACATGTGACTCCAGACCCACAGCAATTTGGTTGACTCTGAACTGCCTGATGGGTAATAAATGCTGTCCTAGCCAATGACGCCCTCATCCCGTGAATGAATAAAGGGATCTGACGTTTCAATCAACTCACCTCTGAGTCTTCTAAAATCCAGCAGATACAAATGGAGTCTGTTCTCATAAGACAACTCTCCGTTCTAGGGATTAGTCTGGGAAACCTTCTCTGAACTGCCTCCCACACATCTACACCCTTCCTTACTTCAGGTGACCAACACTGTACACAATGCTGCTGGTGCAGTCTTGCCAGAGCCTTGTATAACTGAGGCGTAACCTCCCTACTCTTGTATTTGATTTTTGCCTCAATAAACGATCACATTCTATGAGCTTCCCTGATTACTTGCTGTACATGCACTCTAACCTTCTGTGATTTATGCACTCAGACACCCACATCCCCCTGCAGCTCAGATCTCTGCAATTTCTCACCGTTTAGATTCTGCCAATAGACAATTTCACAATATACCTCATCTGTCCACTCACTGAATCTATCTACTGAATCTATCGTACTCTCATTGTGTTCTTTCCACAATTCACATTCCTACCTATCTTTGAGTCATCTATAAATCTGGCAAAAAGTCCCTTCATCCAAATCAATTATATAAATTGTGAAGAGTGAGGCCATAGAACCAACCCCTGTGGCCCCCAACTTGGGACATCCTGCTAGCCTGAAAAAGACCCACTGTTCCTACTGAGAGATAGAAGGAACTGCTGATGCTGGAGAATCTGAGATCTTTTTCTGAAGAAGGGTCCAGACCCGAAACGTCAGCCTTCCTGCTCCTCTAATGCTGCTTGGCCTGCTGTGTTCATCTAGCTCTACACTTTGTTATCCCACTATTCCTACTCTCTGCTTTCTGTTAGCCAGCCAGTCTTCTCTTCATGTCAATATGTTACCTTCCTACAACATGAGCTTTTATTTGCCACAATAAGCTTTGACGTTTCACTATCAAGTGCCTTCAAGAAACTTTTAAACTCAAATGTTTACAACTCAGAAGGAGGTCATTCAACCTCTCATGTCTGTGCTGATCAACAAGGATCAGACTATACTAAACCCATTTTCCAGCTCTTGGCCAATAGCCCTGGAGGCCAAGGCAATGCAAGTGAATATCTAAATACTGCTCAAATATAATGACCTTCTGACTTGAACACCCTTTCAGGCAATGATTCCCAGACTCTCACCATCCTTGGAGTGAAAAATTCCTCCTGAACTCCCTCCTTAAACTTCTACCTCTTACCTGGAACCTGTGCCCCCTGGTTATTACCCTCTGTACCAATGGGAGAAGTGATATCCTATCCTCCATATTGATGCCTCTCTCAATTTTGTACACCTCCACTGCGTCCTCTCTCAACCTTCACTGTTCCAAAGAAAACAACCCCAGCCAATCATTCCTTATAGCTCAGAACTTCCAGCCCAGGCTACATCTTGGTGAATCTCCTCTGTACCCACTCTGGTGCATTCACATCCCTCCGATAGTGTGTTGAACAGAATTATGCACTGTACACCAGTTGTAGCATAATCAGTGTTTTATACAAAGAAGAACAAAATCAGTACAGCACAGGAACAGGCCCTTTGGCCCTCCAAACCTGCGACACATGATGCCCTTCTAAACTAAAAACCTTTTGCTGCCACGCAGTCTGTATCACTCTATTCCCTGCCTATTCATGTATCTGTCCAGATGCCTCTTAAACGTTTCTATTGTATCCACCTCCACCACTTCCTCTGGCAGCGCATTCCAGGCACTTCACACCCTCTGTGTAAAAAAAAAAACCTGCCTCTCACATCTCCTTTTATCTCTTCAGAGATAGTAGGAACTGCCGATGCTGGAGAATCTGAGATAACAAGGTATAGAGCTGGGTGAACACAGCTGAAAGTCCAGCCCCAAAACGTCAGCTTTCCTGCTCCTCTGATGCTGCTTGGCCTGCTGTGTTCACCCGGCTCTACACCTTGTTATCTCCTTTTATCTCTTCCTCCTTTTACCTAAAACTTACATCACCCAGTAATTGACATTTTAACACTGGGAAAAAGACTCTGACTATCCATTCTAACCATACCTTTCAAATTTGTAAATTTCTGTCAGGTCACCACCGCCACCACCACCTTCAACATTCAAGTGAAAACAAACCAAGTTTGTCCAGTCTGTCTTCATAGCCAATACTCTCCAAACCAGGCAACATCCTTGTAAACTATTTCTGTTACCTCTCCAAAACCTCCATATCCTTCTGGTAATGTAGTGACCAGAATTGTACTCAATAATCCAAATGTGGCCTAACTAAAGTTCTATACAGCTGCAACTTTTATACTCTGTGCAAACTTACCATATCCCTTCTTGACCACATTATCCACTTGTGTTGCCACTTTCAGGAAACTGTGGGCTTGTACTCCTAGATCCCTCTCTTTGTTGATGCTACTAAGGGTTTTGCTATTTACTGCATACTTCCTTCCTGTATTACATCTTCCAAAATGCATCACCTCGCTTTTGTCTGCATTAAACTCCATCTGCTATTTCTCTGCCCAAGGCTCCAGCCAATCAGTATCTTGCTGTATTCCCTGGTAATCCTCCTCACTATCTGTAGCTCCTCCAAAACTTACTAATCAAGCCACTTAAATTCTCATAGAACCGTACAGCACAGGAACAGGCCCTTCGGCCCACAATATTGTGCCAAACATGATGCCAAATGAAACTAATCCCTTCTGCCTGCCCTTGGTCCATACCCCTCCATTCCTGGCATATTCATGTGCTTATCTAAAAGCCCCTCAAATGCTCCTATCATATCTGCCTCCACCACCACCCCTGGCAGTGCGTTCCACACTCTGACCACTCTCTGCGTAAAAATCTTCTCTTCCAACTCATTTATATATATTACAAAGAACAGGAGTCCCAACACGGACCCCTGTGGAAAACCATTGGTCAGAGACCTCCAGCCAGAAACACACCCTTCCACTGCTACTCTCTGAATTCTGTGACTAAGCCAGTTCAGTATCCATCTTACCAGCTCACCCCGATCCCACATGGCCTTTTGTATCAGCCGGCCATGAGGGACCTTGTTAAAGTCCATGTAGACAACATCCACTGCCCTTTCCTCATCAATTACTTTTGTCACCTCCTCAAAAAACTCAATCGAGTTTGTGAGACATGACCTTCCTTACCATGCCTGTTATCACTAATAAGTCCATATTTTTCCAGATGTGAGTAAATTCTATCCCGAAGAATCTTCTCCAATAATTTCCCTACCACTATCATAAGGTTCACTGGCCTGTAATTTCCTGAATTATCCCAATTGCCCTTCTTAAACAAAGGAACAACATTGGCGATTCTCCAGTCCACTAAGACTTGTCCTGTGACTAATGAGGTTACAAAGATTTCATACAAAGCAACAGCAATTTCCTCACCTGCCTCCCTCAGCATTCTGGCATAGCTCCCATCAGACCCTGGGGATTTGCCTACCTATTGCTTTTTAAAACACCCAACACCACCTCCTTTTTATATTTTGCATTACCCCAGAATATCAATGTACCCCTCCAGAGACTCACTATCCACCATGTTCTTCCCCTTGGTGAATAACGATGCTAGGTACTCATTAAGGCCCTCACCCAATTCATCTGGCTCGATGAATAAATTCCCTCCTCTGGACTGGACCGGACCTATCTTTTCCCTAGTTAACTCTTGCTCCTTATATATGTATAAAACCCTTAGGGATTTTCCTTAATCCTGTTTGTCAAAGACATTTCATGGTCCCTTTTAGCCCTCCTAATTCCTTTCTTTGTGTCCTTTCCGGCTATCTTTGTATTCTTCAAGGGCTGTATTTGTCTTCAGTTTCTTAAACCTAACACATCCTTCCTCTTTTGTTTTGAATAAGCTCTCAATTTCTCTTGTCATCCAAGGTTCCTGAATCTTGACATCCTTACCCTTCGTTTTCCCAGGAACATACTGGTCCTGAACTCTAAGCAGCTGGTCTTTAAAAGATTCAGGCATGTCAGAGGTGGATTTACCTTCAAACAAACTCACCCAATCTACGTTCCCCAGTTCCTGCCCAATTGTGGTCGATAGTCTTCTGCCAATTTAATACTTTCACCCAAGGACTGCCTGGATTTAAGGTGACTGTCAGATCAAGCATGATCTCATTGAATGGTAGAGCAGGCTTGAGGGGCTGAATGGCCTCCTGCTGCTCTGTTCAGATGTCTGTATCTTTGTGTGCCCTGATGGGTCCAGGATGTGAGTTGTGGTTTTTTAGTTTGACTCAGGTTTGCTCTCTTCCTGCAGAGGCTGTGGGATTGGCTGATTTTGGCACAGGCAGAAATTTGTGATGATGACTCGGATGGGATGGAACCGGAGGCAGTGAACGAGAGGCTGAGCCGAGTGAAGGTGAGGCAAATCAGGAAAGTGCCTGTGTAACTGAGAGAAAGGGAATAATGACCTGAGGGCAGCTTTTCCCATCCTGATCTGACATTGATATATGTCGGGGTGGCTTTAGTGAAGCTAGTATTCCTGAAATAGTGACAACGAGGTGCAGGGCTGGATGAACACAGCAGGCCAAGCAGCATCATAGGAGCAGAGAAGCTGACGTTTCGGGCCTAGACCCTTCATCAGAAAAGGGGGAGGGGAAGGGGGTTCTGAAATAAATAGGGAGAGAGTGGGAGGCGGATAGAAGATGGATAGAGGAGAGGATAGGTGGAGAGGAAACAAACAGGTCGAAGAGGCGGGGATGGAGCCAGTAAAGGTGAGTGTAGGTAGGGAGTTAGGAAGGGGATAGGTCAGTCCAGGGAGGACGGACAGGTCAAGGGGGCGGGATGAGGTTGGTCGGTAGGAGATGGAGGTGCGGCTTGAGGTGGGAGGAGGGGATAGGTGGGAGGAAGAACAGGTTAGGGAGGCAGGGACGAGCTGGACTGGTTTTGGGATGCGGTAGGGGGAGGGGAGATTTTGAAACTTGTGAAATCCACATTGATACCATTGGGCTGCAGGGTTCCCAAGCGGAATATGAGTTGCTGTTCCTGCAACCTTCGGGTGGCATCGTTGTGGCACTGCAGGAGGCCCAGGATGGACATGTCGTCTGAGGAATGGGAGGGGGAGTTGAAATGGTT
>NW_025965776.1:76262-79121 GCF_021869965.1 Rhincodon typus | reverse complement strand
TTTTCCCAGGGTGGAAATGACTATGATGAGGGGGCAGAATTTTAAGGTGATTGGAAGAAGGTATAGGGGAGATGTCAGAGGCAGGTTCTTCACACAGAGAGTGGTGGATCAGATACATTAGAGACATTTAAGCGACTCTTGGATAGACACTTGAATGATTGTATAATGTAGGGTATGCAGGGTAGTTTGATCTTAATAAGATAAAAGGTCGGCACAACATTGCATGCCGAAGGACCTGTACTATGCTGTACTGTTCTATGTTCTATGCTCTTTGAACAAAGGCAGGACTTATATAGTTAATGGTAGGGCCCTGGGTAGTGTTATTGAACTGAAAGCCCTGGGGGTTCAGGTATGTAGTTCTTTGAAATTTCCATCCCAGGTAGAGAGGGTGGTGAAGAAGGTGTGTAGCACGCTTGCCTTCATTGCTCAGGGCATTGAGTGTCAGAGATGGGATGTCGTGTTGAGGTTGTACAGGACGGTGGTGAGGGCACTTTTGGAATACTGTGTACAGTTCTGGTCACCCTGCTATAACAAGGATATTATTAAACTGGAGAGGGTTCAGAAAAGATTTGCCAGGATGTTATGAGGGCTACAGCATTTGAGTTATAAGGAGCAGCTGGAGAGGCTGGGACTTTTTGACTGGAGCATAGGAAGTTGAAGGATGACCTTATAGAGGTTTATAAAATCTTGAGGGGCATAGATAAGGTGAAGAGCAAAGGTCTTTTCTCTAGATGGGGGAGTCCAAAATTAGGGGACATATTTTTAAGGTGAGAGGAGAAAGATTTGAAAGGGACCTGAGGGGCAACTTTTTCACACAGAGAGTGGTTCGTATGTGGAATGAACTGCCAGAGTAAGTGGTAGATGCAGATACAGTTACAACATTTAAAAGACAGATACATGAATAGGAAAGCTTTCGAGGAATCTGGGCCAAACACTGGCAAATGGAACTAGTTTAGCATGGACAAGTTGGACCAAAGTGTCTGTTTCCATATTGTCTAACTCTAGAAAAAGAAAGTTTATGATACTCACAAAAAAATCTCAACAATGCAGATAACCGAGAGAAGTACATAAAGAAGAGGGATCAAGTAAATAAAAAAACTAAAAAAGGGCATAAAAATTAGCAATAAAGTAAAAGGAAGTCATGAAGATGTTTTACCAATATATAAAGAGAGCAAAAGGTTAGTTAAGGAAAAAGTGGGGCCTATCAGAGATGAAGGAAACTTGTGTGAAGGTGAAGAGGATATGGGAAGAATTAAAATTTTTTTTTTGTGTCTGTATTCACAGAAAGGGATGTTGTGGATATAGTAGTCCCAGAGGAGCATTGTGAAATATTGAACAAAATAATCATAACAAGACAGGAAGTGTTCGAGGAGTTGGGATCCTTGAAAGTGGATAAGTTCCCTAAGGTGTTAAAGGAGGTCAGGGAGGAAATAGCAGATACTTTAAGGATTATTTTCCAATCTTCACTAGACACAGATGAAGTGCCAGAGGTCTGGAAGAATGCAAATGTGGTTGTGTTGTTTAAAAAGGGCACAAAGAAAATGCCGAACTATTATAGGCCAGTTAGTCTTAATTTGGTGGTGGGTAAATTGTTAGAATCAATCCTGAGAGATTGGATAAACTGTCATTTAGAAAGGCACGAACTAGTCAGGGATGGTCAGCATGGCTTTGTTAAGGGAAAGTCATACCTTACAGAATTCTTTGAGGAAGTAACAAGGAGGATCGATGATGGTAGTGAACTGGATGTTGCCTACATGGATTTTAGTCAGGCATCTGACATGGTCCCACACTGGCAGACTGGTCAAAAAAGTAAAATCCCATCGGATGCAGGGTAACACGTCAAATTGGCTTAGTAACAGGAAACAAACAGTAATGTCGATGGCTGCCCTTACAAATGGAAAGCTGTTTCTAGTTGAGTTCCACAGAGCTTGGGGTTGGGACTCCTGCTGTTTGTTTTGTACAACGATGTTGACTTAAATATGAGGGGCATGATTGGGACATTTGCAGATGATACAGAAAGTTGCCGTGTAGTGGATAGTGTAGAAGATAGGTGTAAGCTCCAAACTGATACAGATGGGTTGGTGGAGTGGGCAGGAAAGTGGCAGATGGAGTTTCTCTCTGATAAGTGTGAGGTAATGCATTTAGAGAGGTCAAACAGTAAAGGGGAATACACAATAAATGGGAATATACTGAGATGGGGAGATGAAGTGAGAGATCTGTGTGTACAAGTGCACATGTCCCTAAAGGGTAGCAGTGCAGGTAGACTAAGGTTGGAAAGAAGGCATGTGGAACGCTCTCCTTCATTGGCAGAGGTAGAGAATACAAAAATAGGGATATAATGATGGAACCGTGTAAGACACTGCTGAGGCTACAACTGGCGTATTGTGTGCAGCTCTGGTTGCCATATTACAGGAAGGACGTTATCACTCTGGAGAAAGTGTGGAGAAGATTTACCAGAATGTTGGCAGGACAGGAGAACTGTAGCTCTGAGAAGAGGTTGGGATTGTTTTCGTTGGCTGAGGGGTGATATGATTGAGGTGTACAGAATTGTCAGGGGTAGAGATAGTGTAGACAGGGGGAACCTGTTTCCCTCAGCAGAGAGTTCAAAAACCTGGCATCATAGATTCAAGTGAAGTGGCAGAAGGATTAGAGGGAACGCGAGGGAAAACGTTTTTTAAAAAAGGGTGATGGGTGCCTTGAATTTGTTACCTGAGTTGATGGTGGAGACAGAGACCCTAAACTCTTGTAAAAAGTACCCAAATCTGCACCTTCAGTGCTATAAGCTGCAGGTCTATGGACCGTCTGTGGGAAAATGGGATTAGAAAGGGCATCTATGGACCGTCTGTGGGAAGATGGGAT
>NW_025965776.1:69745-76252 GCF_021869965.1 Rhincodon typus | reverse complement strand
GCATCTATGGACCGTCTGTGGGAAGATGGGATTAGAAAGGGCATCTGGGTGTTTTTGGGCTGGCATGGACAAGATGGGCCAAACAATCGCTTTTTGTGCTGAAACGTTTCTGTGGTTCTACTGTCTAGAATCATGGCTCATTTGCACAGACTTTTAACAGAAATCTAGGGCTGAGGGGATGTGGTTTAGCAGGAGAAGCGTGGCCTAGGTGGCTACAGGTAGGAAAAGGGGCTTGTCTGGGCTACAGTTAGCAGGTATCCTTCTGTATCACCCCACCCATCGTGGACACTTCCTATGCTGAATGGAACATCTCCAAAACCCCATCCCCAATAGAATGCCCCCTATACCCCTAATCCTAATGGCATCTCCCTGCACCCTTATCCCCAATGGAAGCACCGATCACTGGTGTCCCAAGCCTGCATCCCCACATGAGGACCATCAGGACCCCTCTCCTTAACTCCCACAAATGAGCATTGTTACCTAGTGCCAACTATCTACAGAAGATTGTATTCCCTGTGAAATCTTCCAAACCACTTCCCATTCCACATGGATCCTGCTCTTGTCAGAATCCCCTTTGTTCTCTGTCTCTGGATCTCCTGGAATTCCCACATTCTCCATCTTGTTTGAACTATGACCTGCCACATTCCCTAAAATTCATATTAATTTGGTTCCTGTTTCTTTAAGTGAATTTTGAAGGTTATTTCTAATGAAAACATTACCTGTCCATTCTTGTACTCGGTGTTGGGGTGCTCACTGCCCCAAGAGTTTTGGGATGAAGATGCTAAAACTACTTGTGACTTTGATACAAATTGAGTGCCACACTGGGTTCATTTGATAGGACAGAATAGTCAACAATCTTATTCTGGGATTAGAATCACCCATTAACTGTGTAGAAATACCAGCTTTCTTTTTCTGGCTTGGGTTGGGTAAACTGGTTGTGGCAATTCAAGGTTTATGTCACTTTTACTGACGCTGCATTTTATTTCCCAGTGGTGTACACTGATTTCTGAAAACTGCTCTTCACTCTCAGTGACTTGTTCTTCACAGGAACTGTATAAAGAGCTGGAAGCCAAGCAGTGTGCATATGACAGTGTTTACACAATGATGGAACAATTCCTCAGTGACTGCGGAGACTCAAAGAGATCAAAGACAGAGCACAGCTTCCACACATTACACCACAAGTGGAACACAGTTCATCTGAAAATGCAGGAAAGAAAAGTAAGAAAAGATATTGCTTCCTGATTGAGATAGGCAGAATGTACATGTCATGATAGAGAGAGAGGTGGGGACAATGTGCAAATTAGGAGCATGTAGTGAAGGGGTAACATTGGGATAGAATGAAGTTTGACTGCTGGCAAAAATCAGAGAGTTGACATCAATGCATCTTTATTTGATGGGTAGGATTGGTGAGTGGAATCTGTGGGTCTGTGCTGGAACCTCAAGGAAAGCCTATTGTGAAAAAGACATGAGGAGGTTTCAGACAGATGTAGAGACATTAAGTGAGTGGGCAAAATATCTTGTAGATGGAGTTTAATGTGAGAAAATCTTGTGAAGAAATTTCAAAAAACAGATGCTGTGTACAGTCAAGATATATTCCCTCAAATGGAACAGGTAGGACCAACAAATCCACAGATCCCAGGATGACAAAGGAGATAGTAATTAAGATTAAAAAAAAGTGAGTTTATGGCAGGTATCAGGTAGAAAAAATAATTGAAGAGCAAGAGGATTACAGACTATTCGGAGCAGAGATGAAAATGTGGCAAAGAGAAGCAAGGAAATTTCGAGCCCCTTCTCAAACCCCTGCACGTGTTCAGAAAGACACAAATGTGGAGAATACTGGGCAAACACAGACCCATGGGACCACTCCACATGCCTGGCTGTGAGGTTTCTTCCACTTCCTTCAAATCCTCTCATTTACTTGTTTCCAGATTATTTCAACTCTTTGTTGAAGGCACAGGACAATTGATACATTAGTTATTCAGCCACTGATTAGCAGTAACATGGGGTTGGTTAGCTCAGTTGGCTGGATAGCTGGCCAACAATGCAGGGTGACACCAACAGCATGGGTTCAATTCCTGTGTTATCTGAGGTTACAATGAAGGATTCTTCCCCACCTGAGGCATGGGGACCTTCAGGTTAAACCACTAGTCATCTCTCTCTAATGAGAGAGCACCATATTCTGATGGTGCCTCTATCTTTAGACGTAACAGCTTACGACAAATGATGGGAGAGAATAGCTAGCTCTTAGTTACTTCACTGCAGAAAGAAGGAAAAATAGATGCAAACTCTTGCAATATGAACCTTCCACCTCCCCACTGTTCACACACGAGCTGTCTACTTGCCCAGGAGCCAATAAGAGATTTCATTATTGATTCATTGGACATGGGCATTGCTGGCTGGGCCAACATTTATTGCCCCATGAGAAGGTGGGGGTGAGCTGCCTTCTCAAACGGCTGCAGTCTATGTGCTGTGAGTTGACCCACAATGTCCCTTTGGGAGGGAATTCCAGGATTTTGACCCAGTAACAGTGAAGGAACGGCAATATATTTCCAAGTCAAGACGGTGAGTAGCTTGGAGGGAACGTGCAGGGGGTGGTGTTCCCATATATCTGCTGCCCTTGTCCTTCTAGATGGAAATGGTCGTGGGTTTGAAAGGTGCTGTCTGAGGATCTTTGGTGAACTTCTGCAGTGCATCTTGTAGATAGTACACACTGCTGCTACTGAGCGTCGGTGGTGGAGAGAGTGGATATTTGTGGATGTGGGGCCAATCAAGCGGCTGCTTTGTCCTGGATGGTGTCAAGATTCTTGAATGTTGTTGGGGCTGCACTCATCCAGGCAAGTGGGGAGTATTCCATCACACTCCTGACTTGTGCCTTGTAGATGGTGGACAGGTTTTGAGGAGTCAGGAGGTGAGTTACTTGCTGCGGTATTCCCAGCCTCTGGCCTGCTCTTGTAGCCACTGTGTTAATGTAGTGAGTCCAGTTGAGTTTCTGGTCAATGGTAACCCCCAGGATGTTGATAGTGGGGATTCAGTGATGGTAACACCATTGAATGTCAAGGGGTGGTGGTTAGATTGTCTCTTATTGTCATGGTCATAGCCTGCCATTTGTGTGGCGTGAATGTCACTTGCCACTTGTCAGCCCAAGCCTGGATATTGTCCAGATCTTGTTGCGTTTGAACATGGACTGCTTCAGTATCTGAGGAGTCACGAATGGTGCTGAACATTATGCAATCATCGGCGAACATCCCCACTTCTGACCTGATGATGGAAGGAAGGTCATTGATGAAGCAGCTGAAGATGGTTAGGCCCAGGACACTACCCTGAGGAACTCCTGCAAAGAATTCATTCCATGTTTGAACCAAGGCTGTAATGAGATCAGGAGCTGAGTGGCCCTGGCAGAACCCAAACTGGGCGTCACTGAGCAGGTTATTGCTGAGCAGGTGCTGCTTGATAGCGCTGTTGCTGACACCTTCCATCACTTTACTGATGATCGAGAGGAGACTGATGGGGCGGTAATTGGCCGGGTTGGATTTGTCCTGCTTTTTGTGTACAGGACACACCTGGGCAATTTTCCACATTATTGGATAGATACCAGTGTTGTAACTGTACTGGAACAGCTTGGCTCGGGGAGCAGCAAGTTCTGGAGCACAAGTCTTCAGTACCATTACCGGGATGTTGTCAGGGCCTGTAGCCTCTGCAGTATCCAGTGTCTCCAACTGTTTCTTGATATCACATGGAGTGAATCGAATGGGCTGAAGACTCGTATCTGTAATGCTAGGGACCACTGGAGGAGGCTGAGATGGATCATCCACTCGGCACTTCTGGCTGAAGATTGCTGCGAATGCTTCAGCCTTATCTTTTGCCCTGATGTGCTGGGCTCTTCCAACATTGAGGATGGGGATATTTGTGGAGCGTCCACCTCCAGTGAATTGTTTAATTGTTCACCACCATTCACGACTGGGTGTGGCAGGATTGCAGAGGTTAGATCTGATCCGTTGGGTGTGGGATCACTTAGCTCTGTCTATCACTTGCTGCTTTCGCTGTTTGGTGTGCAGGTAGTCCTGTTTGGTGGCTTCACCAGGCTGATACCTCATCTTCAGGTATACCTGGTGCTGCTCCTGGCATGCCCTCCTGCACTTTCCATTGTACCAGAGTTGATCCCCTGACTTGATGGTAATGGTTGAGTGGGGGATATGCCGGGCCATGAGGTTACAGATTGTGCTGGAGTACAATTCTGCTGCTGTTGATGGCCCACAGCACCTAATGGATGCCCAGTCTTGAGTTGCTAGATCAGTGCGAAGTCTGTCCCATTTAGTACGGTGATAGTACCACACAACACGATGGAGGTTATTCTCAATGTGAAGGTGGGACTTCGTCTCCGCAAGGACTGTGCGATGGTCACTCTTACCGTTACTGTCATGGTCAGATGCAACTGCAGCTGGTAGATTAGTAAGGATGAGGTCAAGTATTTTTTTCCCTCTTGATGGTTCCCTCACCACCTGCCACAGACCCAGTCAAGCAACAATGTCCTTTAGGACCCCACCAGTTCGATCAGTAGAGCTGTTGCCGAGCCACTCCTCAAACTGGAATTGAAAGGGAAGGAGGACCTCAAGAAAGTTACAATTACCACTTGGAGTATTGCGTACAGTTCTGGTCACTGCATTATAGGAAGGATGTGGAAACATTGGAAAGGGTGCAGAGGAGATTTACCAGGATGTTGCCTGGTATGGAGGGAAGATCTTATGAGGAAAGGCTGAGGGTCTTGAGGCTGTTTTCGTTAGAGAGAAGAAGGTTAAGAGGTGACTTGATAGAGACATACAAGATGATCAGAGGATTAGATAGGGTGGACAGTGGGAGCCTTTTTCCTCAAATGGTGATGGCTAGCACGAGGGGACATAGCTTTAAATTGAGGGGTGATAGATACAGGACAGATGTCAGAGGTAGGTTCTTTACTCAGAGAGTAGTAAGGGCGTGGAATGCCCTGCCTGCAAAAATAGTAGACTCGCCCACTTTAAGGCCATTTAAATGGTCATTGGATAAACATATGGATGATAATGGAATAGTTTAGGTTAGATGGGCTTCAGATTGGTTTCACAGGTCGGCGCAACATCAAGGGCCGAAGGGCCTGTACTGCGCTGTAATGTTCTATGTTCTATGTTCTACCCGGGAAGTACAGTGTAAATTGTTGGAGTTTAACAAGTCCCCAGCTCATGATGGATTTCATCCCAGGGTTTTTAACAAAATGCCCAGTGAGATGGTTGATACATTGGTTTTAATTTGCCAAAACTCACTGGACTCAGGGAAGGGTCCATTTGATTGGAAAATATTGAATATAACTCCTTTATTCAAAAAAAATGAGGGAGACCGAGAGCAGGAAACTAAAGGTCATTTAGCTTAACGTTTGTCATTGGGAAAATATTCGAAACTGTTATTAAAGACATAACAGCCACATAATAATGGGGAGGCGAAGTCCTTGTGGTATTATCGCTGGACTGTTAACCCAGGGACCCAGATAATATTTTCTGGGGATCCGGGTTCGAATCCTGACACGGCAGATGGTGGAATTTGAATTCCATAAAATATCTGGAATTAAGAATCTAATGATGACCTTGAATCCATTGTCAGTTGTTGGGAAAAAACCCATCTGTTTCACTAATGTCCTTTAGGGAAGGAAATTGCCATCCTTACCTGGTCTGGCCTACATGTGACTCCAGACCCACAGCAATGTGGTTGACTCTTAACTGCCCTCTGGGCAATTAGGCTTAGACAATAAATGCTGCCGAGCCAGAGACGCCCTCATCCTGTGAGTGAATAAAGAAGAAATAAAGGTGCCACATCAAAGGCTATTGGGGAAAATAAAAGCTCATGGTGTTAGGGGTAATATATTGACATGGAAAAAGGATTGGTTGACTAGCCGGAAGCAGACAATAGGAAGACGTGGGTCTTTTTCAGGCTGGCAGGAGGTTACGAGTGGTGTGCCACAGGGGTTAGGCCTGGCTGGGACTTCAACTCTTTGCAAAGAACAAAGAACAAAGAAAATTACAGCACAGTAACAGGCCCTTCGGCCCTCCAAGCCTGTGCCGATCCAGATCCTCTATCTAAACCTGTCGCCTATTTTCCAGGGATTTGTATCCCTCTGCTCCCTGCCCATTCAAGTATCTGTCTAGATACATCTTAAGTGGTGCTATGGTGCCTGCCTCTACCACCTCCACTGGCAACGTGTTCCAGGCACCCACCACCCTCTGTGTAAAGAACTTTCCACGCATATCTCCCTTAAACTTTTCCCCTCTCACCTTGAAATCGTGAACCCTAGTAATTGAGTCCCCCACTTTGGGAAAAAGCTTCTTGCTCTGCACCCTGTCTGTACCTGTCATGATTTTGTAGACCTCAATCAGGTCCCCCCTCAACCTCTGTCTTTCTAATGTAAATAATCCTAATCTACTCAACCTCTCTTCATAGGTAGCGCCCTCCATACCAGGCAACATCCTGGTGAACCTCCTCTGCACC
>NW_025965776.1:68262-69245 GCF_021869965.1 Rhincodon typus | reverse complement strand
CACCAGAGTTTTGTACAGCTGCAACATGACCTCATGGCTCCGAAACTCAATCCCTCTACCAATAAAACCTAACATACTGTACGCCTTCTTAACAACACTATCAACCTGGGTGGCAACTTTCAGTGATCTATGCACATGGACACCGAGATCTCTCTGCTCATCCACACTACCAAGAATCTTGCCATTAGCCCAGTACTCTGTATTCCTGTTACTCCTTCCAAAGTGAATCACCTCACAGTTTTCTGCATTAAACTCCATTTGCCACCTCTCTGCCCAGCTCTGCAGCTTATCTATGTCCCTCTGTAACCTGCAACATCCTTCCGCACTATCCACAACTCCACCGACTTTGGTGTCATCCGCAAATTTACTAACCCATCCTTCTACGCCCTCATCCAGGTTATTTATAAAAATGACAAACAGCAGTGGCCCCAAAACAGATCCTTGAGGTACACCACTAGTAACTGAACTCCAGGGTGAACATTTCCCATCAACCACCACCCTCTGTCTTCTTACAGCTAGCCAATTTCTGATCCAAACCGCTAAATCACCCTCAATCCCATGCCTCCGTATTTTCTGCAATAGCCTACCATGGGGAACCTTATCAAACGCTTTACTGAAATCCATGTACACCACATCAACCGCTTTACCCTCATCCACCTGTTTGGTCACCTTCTCAAAGAACTCAATAAGGTTTGTGAGGCACGACCTACCCTTCACAAAACCGTGTTGACTATCCCTAATCAAATTATTCCTTTCTATATGATTATAAATCCTATCTCTTATAATCCTTTCCAACACTTTACCCACAACCGAAGTAAGGCTCACTGGTCTATAATTACCAGGGTTGTCTCTACTCCCCTTCTTGAACAAGGGGACAACATTTGCTAGTCTCCAGTCTTCTGGCACTATTCCTGAAGACAATGACGACATAAAGATCAAAGCCAAAGGCTCTGCAATCTCCTCTCTAGCTTCCCAGAGAATCC
>NW_025965776.1:66232-67762 GCF_021869965.1 Rhincodon typus | reverse complement strand
TATCCCTAATCAAATTATTCCTTTCTAGATGATTATAAATCCTATCTCTTATAATCCTTTCCAACACTTTACCCACAACTGAAGTAAGGCTCACTGGTCTATACGGCCCTTGTCCTTACAGGTGGTAGATACTGCAGGTTTGGAAGGCGCTATCGAAGGAAGCTTGGTGAGCTGCTGCAGTGCATCTTGCAGACAGTACTGTCTACTGCCACAGACTCACTGGCGAGGGGTGTCTCTGTTGGAGGTGGTGGAAGGAGAGCTAATCACCTGGATGGCCACAGCATAATAGTTGTTACAGTACAAAAGAGGCCATTCAGCTTACTGTGTCTGCACCAGCTCTGAGACTTTTGGCATAACGCCTGGATGGCTTTGAGGGTTGTTGAAGCTACACTCATCCAGACAAGTGGGGAGTATTCCAACACACTCCTGCCTTGCACCCTGTAGATGGTGGACTGTTGGTAAATTAATCATTGTAGTATTCCTGGTCATTGATCTGTTCGTGTAGCCACACTATTCAGATGACTAGTGCAGTTGAATTTCTGATCAATGGTAACTCCCAGGATGTTACTACTGGAAGTTCCATAGGAGCATAAGAATTAGGAGCAGCAGTTGGCAATTTAGCCCTTCGAGCCACCACTTCACCATAAAACATGCTCATAGCTTATGTTATTCTAGTCTCCACTCTGCTCTCCTGCCTGCACCCTTTATCCTGCTTTTCACCAGAAACATGTCTATTTCTTTTTTGAATCTGTGAAACTCAGTCTCCACTGCACTCTGAGGCAGCGAGTTCCACAGATTTACAACCCTCAGAAGTAATTCCTCTTCATTTCAGTTTTGAACCTACCTCTTCTCACTCTATATCTATGAACTCTTGTTCGAGACTGTCCCATACGGAGGAACATTTGTTCAATGTCTACTCTTCAATCCACTTTAGCATTTTATATACCTCAGTCAGATTCCCCTTTCATTCTTCTGAGATCCAGAGAGTACAAACCCAAATTATTCAACTGTTCCTCATCCAACAACAATCTTTTCATCCCTGGAATCAACCTGTTGAACCTCCTCTGAACTGCCTCCAGTGCCACTATATCCTTCCTCAAGTAAGGAGACCAAAAGTGGACATAACACTCCAGATGTGGTCTAATACCTTATATAATGACAACAACACTTCTTTATTTTTATCATCCAGTCCTTCTGCAATAAATGCCAGGATTCCATTTGCCTTTCTCATGACATGCTGTACTTGCATTCCCACTTTCTGCGATTCATTTACAAAGACACCCAGATCCCTCTGCACTGATGCATTTTTAATCTACTTCCCAGTTAAGTAATAATTTACCCTTTTGTTTTTCCAGCCAATTTATCCACATTAAACTCCATCTGCCAGATCCTGGCCTATTCTCTGAGCTGATCAATATCCATCTGTAAACATAGAACATAGAACATTACAGCGCAGAACAGGCCCTTCGGCCCTCGATGTTGCGCCGACCTGTGAAACCAATCTGAAGCCCATCTAACCTAAACTATTCC
>NW_025965776.1:62833-65732 GCF_021869965.1 Rhincodon typus | reverse complement strand
GGAGGGGATAGGTGGGAGGAAGAACAGGTTAGGGAGGCAGGGACGAGCTGGACTGGTTTTGGGATGCGGTAGGGGGAGGGGAGATTTTGAAACTTGTGAAATCCACATTGATACCATTGGGCTGCAGGGTTCCCAAGCGGAATATGAGTTGCTGTTCCTGCAACCTTTGGGTGGCATCGTTGTGGCACTGCAGGAGGCCCAGGATGGACATGTCGTCTGAGGAATGGGAGGGGGAATTGAAATGGTTCGCGACTGGGAGGTGCAGTTGTTTATTGCGAACCGAGCGTAGGTGTTCTGCAAAGCGGTCCCCGAGCCTCCGCTTGGTTTCCCCGATGTAGAGGTAGCCACACCGGGTACAGCGGATGCAGTATACCACATTGGCAGATGTGCAGGTGAACATCTGCTTGATGTGGAAAGTCTTCTTGGGGCCTGGGATGGGGGTGAGGGAGGAGGTATGGGGGCAGGCGTAGCACTTCCTGCGGTTGCAGGGAAAAGTGCCGGGTGTGGTGGAGCTGGAGGGGAGTGTGGAGTGGACAAGGGAGTCACGGAGAGAGTTGTCCCTCCGGAAAGCAGATAAGGGTGGGGAGGGAAAGATGTCTTTGGTGGTGGGGTCGGATTGCAGATGGCGGAAGTGTCGGAGGATGATGCGTTGGATCCGGAGGTTGGTGGGGTGGTACGTGAGGACGAGGGGGATTCTTTTTTGGTTCTTATTGCGTGGATGGGGTGTGAGGGATGAGGTGCGGGAGATGTGGGAGACACAGTTGAGGGCGTTCTCGACCACCGAAGGGGGGAAGTTATGGTCCTTGAAAAACGAGGACAACTGAGACGTACGGGAGTGGAACGCCTCAGCCTGGGAGCAGATGCGGCGGAGGCGAAGGAATTGGGAATAGGGGATAGCATTTTTGCAGGAAGGTGGGTGGGAGGAGGAGTATTCTAGGTAGCTGTGGGAGTCGTTGGGCTTGAAATGAATATCGGTTTCTAGGTGGTTGCCCGATATGGAGACAGAGAGGTCCAGGAAGGGGAGAGAGGTGTTAGAGATGGTCCAGGTAAACTTAAGGTTGGGGTGGATTGCTTTGATCAATTGATTATTATGACAACAGCATGAAAGAAGTTTTGATGTCTTCCATTAGGTTGCAAAAAACACTTCCACTGCCCACATAGTTTAGTGCTGCTATTTTAACTTGTAAAATATAAAGCATTAAGCTGTTAACTGCTCAGTTCAACCAATACTTTAGTTCATTGCTACTAAATTAGTTGAAATTCCAACACCAGTTAACATATTGAAGGGAAACAAAAACATTTTAACTCTGTAGGTGCCCTTTGGCTGTACTTGTTGCTTGCGGTGTAATTAATATGGAGCTATTCCACATTCACATACTCATTTCAAACTGGTCAAGCCAAACTTTTATTCATTAAGTTCTCGGGAAACAAAACTATTTGATGTGACATCAGGCATGGACAGATCAATAAACACAAGTCATTCCCAAGATACTGAGTACACATTGGAGTTCATTCTTAATATTCCTGGAAGTTATTATTACTCTCAATTCAAATTCAATCAAAATGTAATCTATGGTTATGGAAGTGCATTTATAATATTCTACCATTTATGAAGATCATGGATGATATTTCGTTCTACCTCATTTTCATCTTTCCATCAGATTCTCATCCGTTAGCATCCAAAATTCCCATGACTGAATTCTTGAATAAACTCACCTTCTGCCTTTTCTTCTCTTCTGAAGGAATTAACTCCTTGTTGGGTTACAGCTGCATAGATATGAATGAGGTTGCATCACCCCACCAAGGCAAACACTCTTCATGTATATACTCTGATGATCACTGCTGGTGAGTGATTTGACAAGTCGACTTCTGTTATCCCTTGACATCGAGAAGGACATCCTCTGAGCGAAATACCCAAAGCAATTTGGTAGGTTTTTCCGCTGATAGCGCCTAGATGTGCTGAGGCCAATAATTACTCTTTTAGCAATGCCCACCACCTGAGGTAATCTAAACAAGGACAGACTAGAAGGTGACCTTCTTGATCTTGTTGACTGAACTACCCACCAGATAAGCTCAGAAATCCGTGAGGACAGCCAATAAGTTCCCTAAATTCAGAAACAGAAAGAGAAACATAGCCACTGACTTATGTATCTGACTAAGAGGGGATGCGCCCTCTTCAATAACAATCACTGTAATGAAAGGAGCATTGATGTTAAGAAAATAGTAAACTGAAGAGAGTCCTACCCAATCAAGGTTGCACTGTCACATTTTCAAATGCTAGTCCAATCCTTCTTGAAGATGAAAAGTGATAGGTCTAACATTTTAAATTCTGACAATTTCTTTCAGGAAGTCCAAGCAACCGAACAAATAAATGGTATTCAATCTCCTTAAGTATATTTTTTAATCTGTGAAAGATCTCTTTCCATTATAGGTGCATTAGTGAACACCATTTGCTACCAAAATATTCAATGCAATTACTTTCTGAACTATTCTTACCGACAGCCTAGTGTGGCCTCATTAACATATATAAAGAAATCATGCAAATTTTTATTCTAGCTACTCCGACAACTGAGGCCCAAAGCACAACTAAAATTCCTTATTACTGAATTCATTTTGCAGTTTACTGCAACTGCAGATTAATTTCATAACTTAATCTTCAAACCACTTTTCACTGCATTCATTGTACTAAATCCATTTTTTTTTGGTGAGCTCATATTGAAAATATAACGTTAAGACACTGACGCTATTTTTAAGTGATTCTAAAACAGTAAACCTGCCCATGCATTTGTACACAAAAGGCATCTCTATCCTGTCTATGACAACAAGGTGCAGGGCTGGATGAACACAGCAGGCCAAGCAGCATCATAGGAGTAGAAAGGCTGACGTTTCGGGCCTAGAC
>NW_025965776.1:55060-62333 GCF_021869965.1 Rhincodon typus | reverse complement strand
CTGATGGACTATTTCATTGTCAGAGGGGCATTACTGAGGGATTGAAGCACTGTCAGAGCTCCAGTACAGAGGGAGTGCTTCATTGTCAGAGGGTCATTACTGAAGGAGTGCATTACTGTTAGACAGAGCCAGTTGTTAATTATGCAGGTGTCAGAACTGGGGCAGTGCCTCATTGTAAGGGCATCAGAATTGAGGGCGACCTCACATTTAGAGGGTCAGTCCTGAGGGAGGGTTTCGTTATTTTTGTGTCAGTACCTCGGACCTTGGCAGATTGTCAGCTGGTCAGTTCTGAGACAGAGTGTCTTTGTCAGTGTGTCAGCACTGAGGCTGTGCTTCAGTGTAATGGTGTCAGAATGGAGGGTTTGCCACAGACTGACGATAAGTACTGAGGTATTTCAGCTCTATCAGGGTCAGAACCCAGGCACTACCTCATTAGCAAAAGATCACTTCTGCAGCAGGGAGAGAGGGTCAGACTGAAGGAGTGCCTCCTTGTCAGATGGTCAGTTCTGACACACTGCTCCTTTGTCAGAGGGTCATTGCTGAGGCACTGGCTCTTTGTAATGAGATCAGAACTGTCAGGGGGCCAGTACTGAGCGAGAACCTCATGATCAGTGGTCAATACTGAGAGAGTGTCTCATCAGAGATTCATTCGTAAGGGTGTGCTTCATTGTCAAAGAGTCCATTCTGAGGGACGGCATCATGTGAGAATTCTAAGGGAAATGCAGTGTTACAGGGATACGTTAAGGGGATGGGTCAGATGCGCTTGGGAGGGTGAGTGTGGACTTGGGCTTAATGGCCTGTTTTGCACTGTGGGGATTCTATGATTCTGATGAGAGGATCAGTGCTGTGGCATTTCAGCACTGTTGGATGGTAAGATCAGTGGGAGTGCATAACTGTCAGAGGGTCAATACTGAGGCTGAGGCAGAGCCAGGGAAATGTAGACCAGTGAGCCTTTGGACTTACAATCCAGTCCTACCTCAGAACTGATCCTCTGACAGAGCTGCAGCTTCTCAGTACTGACTCTGTAATCGTGAGGTACAACCTCAATCCTGACCCCATTTCAATGAGGCACGGCCTCAATATTGACCCTCTGACAATGAGGCACTCCCTCAGTACTGACCCAGTGACTATAATGCGCTCCCACAGGTCCGAATTCATACGACACCAGGTTATAGTCCAACACAAGCTTTTGCAGCCTCAGTCCTCCTTCAGTCCAACATCGACACCTCCATATCACGGTAATGAGATTTGACAGTGCTTCCATTCCTTAGGTCTAAACCGCTAATCATGTGGCCCTCCATCCATTCTGATCCCATTACATTGAGGCACTGCTTCAGAATGGATCCCTCGTACTCACCCACTGACAGTGCTGTCTACATGTACTGACTGTCTAACATGTGAGCACTCCCTTGATTCTGACTCTCTACAATGAGGTACTCGCTCAGTACCAATGCTCTGACAGTGAAGCACTTCCTCCAAACTGACCTGCTGACGACGAGGCAGTCCCGAAGGACGAACCTTCTGATACATCTGCAATACCTCCGTCCTGATCATCTAAACGTGTGAGACCCCTTCAAGTCATACCCTCTTACAATGAAACTGTGCCTCGGTAATGACCCTCTGACAATGAGGCAATGCCTCAGAACTGAGCCACTTAAAGTGCTGCACGATCACAGAACTGACCATCTAAGCATGTGGCACACTCCGATATGACCACCTTACAATCAGGTACTGCCTCTGTATTGACCTTCTGACAATGATGCACACCCTCTGTAGTGTACCTTTGACAAACAGGCACTGACTCAGTAATGACTCCCGATGATGAGGCATTCTATCAGGACTGAACATATGATATAGGCACCTGCTCAGGACTGAACATATGATAATGAAGCATTCCCACAGTTCCAAACCACTGACAGTGCTGTAATACCTCAGGACTGACCCTCCCATCATGTGACACTGCTTCAATTCTGACATCTGCATAATGAGGCACTGCCTCAGTCCTGACTCTCTGACAATAATGCACTCCCACAGTTCTGACGCTCTGACAATGAGGCATTCGTTCAATATTTATACTGTGATGAACTTGCAAAATCTCAGTACTGGCTGTCAAATCAAGAGGCACATTCTGAATTCTAACCCTGTTGCAATGAGGTACTGCTTCAATATTGACCCTCTGCGTCTGTGTCATTTTAAAGTCGATGTTATCTGTCTTTGGAGAGTCCACAAAACCATTTTGAAGTCAAAGTAATCCTTTGAAAGATGGTTAAGTAGTAACACTGCTTTTTTTTATTGGTGTTTGTAATAAATTTCAGGTAATTTTTGGATACACCAAATCGCAAAATTACAGAAGGGGAAGGAGGCCATTTGGCCCATCATACTGAGTTGTCTCTATCATCTCATGCAAATCCTTTTTTCTGCCTATCACCTGCACACCATTTTCATCCAATGCCCTCTGTACGTCTCCATTAACTTCATTCATCACATTTACAGCAGTGCACTCCACAACCTAACTACACATTGTGTGATAAAACTCTTCTACAGGCAGGGACATCTTCTCCCGATCTACTCTGTTGAGCCCACTCTCGATTTCAGAAAACCTGAATTCCATCTCCTCTCAGCCGACTGTTGAGAGAGAACAGTCCCAAACTCTTCAATCTATTCTTGTATCTGAAGCTTTTCCGACCTGGAACCATTCCAGTAATAATCAGCACATCAATGCATTTACCTTTTTCCTATAATGTGAAGGCCACAACTGTGCACAATACCCCAGCTGAGATTTAACTTACCTTGCAGAAGTTCAATATCATCAACTTCTTACTCGTCTCCTCTTTCCCCCTATTAATAAAGGCTGTATGCTTTATTTTTTGCTCTCTCCAGCTGTACTGCGACCATCATTTCAACTGTGCACGTCCATACTACTATTTTACATTGGAAGGAAAAACACTTGAAAGACAAAGTGCATCACCTTACACTTCTCTGCATTGTACCTCATCTTCCATCTATCTGCCCACTCCATCAACTTTTCAATGCACTTTTGGAGTTCCACATTATTCTTCTCACAATTTTCAATTCTCAAGTTTAACTCGAAAATTGTCCCTTGCACAGCACGATCAAGATAATTAATTATCTTTCAGGAAAGACAAACGTCCCAGTAGCAGCCCCTGGAGAATTCCACTACAACCCTGTTTCCCTGCCTGAAAAATATCCGTTCACCATTATTGAAATATTGGACTGGACAAAGAAGAAGGCATTCTTTCTTTGAATAATGCCACAGGCATTTTCATTTCCATTTCTGAATCTCATTGCATCATATATACAGCAACGCAGCAATTTCTTGATAATGTCAGACGAGATCATACTCTGTTATAACCAGAATGACACAAAAGCCCTCAATTGCCAAGTATCTGAGTCATGAACGCAACTTTCTGGGCCTCAGAAATGACAAGTGGAAGTGCTTTGTGTGTACAGTCTTTTATCAAATCCTTCAGTCAACAGAGCAGCTGCCTTCAGGGCTGGAATGTCTTCACAAAAGGAATGTTATTGCAGTCCTACCGGGAAAGAGAAGGGAAGTCTTAAAGGACTGCAGTCAAAGTAGGTTTGAGAGCCTTGATTCTCTGGTGCCACACTTGATTTAGTGGTTTGACAAAGTTCGCATGGTCGACTGGTTAACAAGGTTAGATCATATGGAATACAGGGAGAACGAGCCATCTGGATACAAAAATTGATTAGAAGGTCGGAGAGAGGGTGGTGGTCGAGGGTTACTTTTCAGATTGAAGGCCTGTGACCAGCGGGTTGGAGGGTTTGAGCTATAAGGAGAGGCTGAATAGGCTAGGGCCATTCTTCCTGGAGTGTCGGAGGGCGAGGAGGACCTGATAGAAGTTTATAAAATCATGAGAGCATGGATAGGGTGAACAGCCAGGGTCTTTTCCCCAAGGTAGGGAAGTCCAAAACTAGAAGTCATGTGTTTATTTTGAGAGGGGAAGTTTTGAAAGGTACCTAAGGAGCAACATTTTGAATTAGAGGGTGGCAAATGTATGCAATAAGCTGCCAGTGGAATTGGTGAAGGATGGCACAATAACAACATTTCAGAGGCAAGTGAATGGGTCGACGAATAGGACGGGTTGAGGGATATGGCCAAACGGAATAGATTAATTTTGTTTATCTGGTCAGTATGGACGAGTTGGACTAAAGTCTCTGTTTTCATACTGGACATCTGCGATTCTATGACTCCATGTTCCACTGACAATAAAGCACTTTCTCAGTAATATCCTCTGAGAACGAGGCACTCCACACTGCTGCAAATATCTCACGACCGACCCTCTTAATATGTGACACTCCCTCAGTTCTAACCGATTGACGGTGACACAATGCTTCTGGCCTAACTCTGTAATCAGTTGGCGCTCCTTCAATTCCAACACCTACACAATGAGGCACTGCCTCCGTATTGACCCTCTGACTCCTACAGATCTGACTCACTGACAGTCCTGTATTGTTAGTCCTGACCCTTTAATCATTTCGCACTCCCTCAATTGTGACCCCATTACATTGAGGAACTGAATCAGTATTAACCCTCTTGCAATGAGGGGCCACCTCAGTACTGAACCTCTGACTGTGCTTCAATACCTCAAGACTGACCCTCTGTCAATAAAGCATTCTGTCAGTTCGACCGTCTCCAAGTGCTGCAAAACCTCAGCACGGGTCCTGTAATCAAGTGGCACTCCTTCAATTCTAACCTCTGTAGGATGTGGCACGGCCTCATTGTTGACCCTCTGACAATGAGGCACCCTCTCAGTACTGAATGTCTAATTATGTCGCATACCCACAATTCTGAAACCTTTACAATGAGGGGATGTTCACTGATGATTGCACAATGTTCAGAACCATTCGCAGCTCCTCAGATACTGAAGCAGTCCTGTTCAAATGCAACAAGTCCTGGCTAGGGCCAACAAGTACAAATAACATTTGTGTCACACAATGCAACCATCAACAATAAGAGACAATATAACCACTGCCCCTTGGCATTCTTACCATCATAGTCTTACCATCACTGAATCCCCACCATCAACATCCTGAGGGTCATCATTGACCAGAAACTCAACTGCTCTCACCACATAAACACAGCACAACAGCAGGTCAGAAGCTAGGAATATCACAGGGAGGAATTCTCCTGCTGACTCCTCAAAGCCTGTCCACCATCTACAAGGCACAAGTCAGAAGTGTGATGGAATAGTCCCCACTTGCCTGGATGAGACAGCCCCAAACAACACAAGAAGCTTTAAACCATCTCGGACAAAGCAGCACGCTTGACTGACACTGCATCCACAAATATCCACTCCCTCTACCACCAACAGTCAGTAGCAGCAGTGTATGCTATGTACAAGATGCACTGCAGAAATTCACTGAAGATCCTCGGACATACGCACGACCACTTCCGTCTGGAAGAACAAATGTAGCATATTAGAAATGTCACCTTCAAGTTCCCCTCCAAGGTATTCACCATTCTGACTTGGAAACACATTGAATGCAACTGTGAAGGAAGACAGTCATCCACCAAGAGGGAGAAAGAGAGACAAAATCTGAGAGAAATTTCAAATGCTGTCGCCAAACTAAAATTGTAATCTTCAAATATCCTAATTAATAGCACTGGAACAGAGAGGGGCAACCATTAGATAATCAATATCACTAAAACACAAGTTAACAGAAACATGTCAGCACCAGGACATACAGAAGAAAAATAACCTCTTCTGTAAATAATATACAAGATTTATCTGTTCTCGTGATGGCAGGCATGGTCTGGTTGAAGAAGGTTCTTTCTGAAAGATGGCTCTTTCACCACCACTCTGTACCAGCACGGGAGTGTATATGTGGTTGGGGGCGCAAGGATCGTGATGATCTTTTGTTTCCTTCACTGGCTGAATGTTAAAAAGAATGCATCAGTTAGTCAAGTGACCAACTCCCCATGAGAATGGCGGGGCCGGGAGGGTCGGAAGAGTTTAAGTGATAAATGTGCATTGGGAAAACCATTCAAATTGGGGGAGTTATGTATGAGGCTGATACTGTCAGAATGCTGTTGGGTGGGGCACAGGACGAGGAAAGATGCAACAACTGTCTGCTTATGTTGTTGGATACTATTTCACCTGTCAGAGCAGGACATGGAAAGGAAGCAACACAATGAATGCATATGGAACTGAAGCATCAAACTTAAAGGGCAATAAATATTCCACCTCCAAGGACTTGGTGCAAATGCCTCAACAACTGAACAGTCTGGCAAATTCCAGGAGGGGTAGTCACTCGGCAGACTTTTCATCATTCAGAAGGCTAAGGACAATATAAGCTTCTGAATTTCTCCACATTAAAACACAACTCAGGCGTGTGATGGAATATTCCCCACTTGCCTGGACAGGTGCAGTTCCAACAACACAAGAAGCTCAACGCTGTTCAGCATAAAGCAGCCCACTTGATTGGCACCACATCCACAAACATTCACTCCCTCCACCACGAACACTTAGTAGCAGCAGTGTGTACCATCTGCAATGTACACTGCCGAATTTCCACCAAAAATCCTCAGACAGCACTTTCCAAACACGTGACTACTTCCATCCAGAAGGACTCGGGCAGCAGATACATGGGAATACCACTCCCTAAAAGATCCCCTCCAAACTTTAAATATGTCACCATTCCTTCACTGTCGCTGGGTCGAAACCCCTGGACCTCCCTTCCTAACAATATTGTCCTAACGAGCAGCACAGTGGCCAGTGGTTAGCACTGCTGCCTCACAGCACCAGAGATCTGGGTTCAATTCAGTCTCACGTGACTTTGTGTTGGGGTTTGCACATTTTTCCAATGTCTTTGTGGGTTTCCTTCAGGTGCTCCGGGTTCCTCCTACAGACTAAAGATGTGTGGATTAGGTGAATTGGCCGCGCTAAATTGCCCATTGTGTCCAAGGATGTGTAGTTATGTGAATTATACATGGGAAGTGCAGGGTTACAGGGATAGTGTGGGGGTGTCAGTCTGGTGGAATGCTTTATGGAGTCATTATGGACTTGGTGGGCCTAATGGCCTGTTTCCACACGGGAGGGATTCTAATGATTGTGGGTCAACTGTCAGCACAAGGACTGGAGTGGTTCAAGAAGGCAGCTCAACACCACCTTCTCATGGGGCAACTAATGGCAGCCAATAAAGCTGGACCAGATAGCGATCTTTAGATCTCCCAAATGAATTTTAAAAACCCTGAAGTCCTCACCCATGGGGTCATTCCAGTCAATCTTGT
>NW_025965776.1:53941-54560 GCF_021869965.1 Rhincodon typus | reverse complement strand
AAGACTGACCCTCTGTCAATAAAGCATTCTGTCAGTTCGACCGTCTCTAAGTGCTGCAAAACCTCAGCACGGGTCCTGTAATCAAGTGGCACTCCTTCAATTCTAACCTCTGTAGGATGTGGCACTGCCTCATTGTTGACCCTCTGACAATGAGGCACCCTCTCAGTACTGAATGTCTAATTATGTCGCATACCCACAATTCTGAAACCTTTACAATGAGGGGATGTTCACTGATGATTGCACAATGTTCAGAACCATTCGCAGCTCCTCAGATACTGAAGCAGTCCTGTTCAAATGCAACAAGTCCTGGCTAGGGCCAACAAGTACAAATAACATTTGTGTCACACAATGCAACCATCAACAATAAGAGACAATATAACCACTGCCCCTTGGCATTCTTACCATCATAGTCTTACCATCACTGAATCCCCACCATCAACATCCTGAGGGTCATCATTGACCAGAAACTCAACTGCTCTCACCACATAAACACAGCACAAGAGCAGGTCAGAAGCTAGGAATACCACAGGGAGGAATTCTCCTGCTGACTCCTCAAAGCCTGTCCACCATCTACAAGGCACAAGTCAGAAGTGTGATGGAATAGTCCCCACTTGCCTGG
>NW_025965776.1:48224-53841 GCF_021869965.1 Rhincodon typus | reverse complement strand
CAACAGTCAGTAGCAGCAGTGTATGCTATGTACAAGATGCACTGCAGAAATTCACTGAAGATCCTCGGACATACGCACGACCACTTCCGTCTGGAAGAACAAATGTAGCATATTAGAAATGTCACCTTCAAGTTCCCCTCCAAGGTATTCACCATTCTGACTTGGAAACACATTGAATGCAACTGTGAAGGAAGACAGTCATCCACCAAGAGGGAGAAAGAGAGACAAAATCTGAGAGAAATTTCAAATGCTGTCGCCAAACTAAAATTGTAATCTTCAAATATCCTAATTAATAGCACTGGAACAGAGAGGGGCAACCATTAGATAATCAATATCACTAAAACACAAGTTAACAGAAACATGTCAGCACCAGGACATACAGAAGAAAAATAACCTCTTCTGTAAATAATATACAAGATTTATCTGTTCTCGTGATGGCAGGCATGGTCTGGTTGAAGAAGGTTCTTTCTGAAAGATGGCTCTTTCACCACCACTCTGTACCAGCACGGGAGTGTATATGTGGTTGGGGGCGCAAGGATAGTGATGATCTTCTGTTTCCTTCACTGGCTGAATGTTAAAAAGAATGCATCAGTTAGTCAAGTGACCAACTCCCCATGAGAATGGCGGGGCCGGGAGGGTCGGAAGAGTTTAAGTGATAAATGTGCATTGGGAAAACCATTCAAATTGGGGGAGTTATGTATGAGGCTGATACTGTCAGAATGCTGTTGGGTGGGGCACAGGACGAGGAAAGATGCAACAACTGTCTGCTTATGTTGTTGGATACTATTTCACCTGTCAGAGCAGGACATGGAAAGGAAGCAACACAATGAATGCATATGGAACTGAAGCATCAAACTTAAAGGGCAACAAATGTTCCACCTCCAAGGACTTGGTGCAAATGCCTCAACAACTGAACAGTCTGGCAAATTCCAGGAGGGGTAGTCACTCGGCAGACTTTTCATCATTCAGAAGGCTAAGGACAATATAAGCTTCTGAATTTCTCCACATTAAAACACAACTCAGGCGTGTGATGGAATATTCCCCACTTGCCTGGACAGGTGCAGTTCCAACAACACAAGAAGCTCAACGCTGTTCAGCATAAAGCAGCCCACTTGATTGGCACCACATCCACAAACATTCACTCCCTCCACCACGAACACTTAGTAGCAGCAGTGTGTACCATCTGCAATGTACACTGCCGAATTTCCACCAAAAATCCTCAGACAGCACTTTCCAAACACGTGACTACTTCCATCTCGAAGGACTCGGGCAGCAGATACATGGGAATAACACTCCCTAAAAGATTCCCTCCAAACGTTAAATATGTCACCATTCCGTCACTGTCGCTGGGTCGAACCCCTGGACCTCCCTTCCTAACAATATTGTCCTAACGAACAGCACAGTGGCCAGTGGTTAGCACTGCTGCCTCACAGCACCAGAGATCTGGGTTGAATTCAGTCTCACGTGACTTTATGTTGGGGTTTGCACATTTTTCCAATGTCTTCGTGGGTTTCCTCCAGGTGCTCCGGGTTCCTCCTACAGACTAAAGATGTATGGATTAGGTGAATTGGCCGCGCTAAATTGCCCATTGTGTCCAAGGATGAGTAGTTATGTGAATTATACATGGGAAGTGCAGGGTTACAGGGATAGTGTGTGGTGGGGGGGTGTCAGTCTGGTGGAATGCTTTATAGAGTCATTATGGACTTGGTGGGCCTAATGGCCTGTTTCCACACTGCAGGGATTCTAATGATTGTGGGTCAACTGTCAGCACAAGGACTGGAGTGGTTCAAGAAGGCAGCTTAACACCACCTTCTCATGGGGCAACTAATGGCAGCCAATAAAGCTGGACCAGACAGCGATCTTTAGATCTCCCAAATGAATTTTAAAAACCCTGAAGTCCTCACCCATGGGGTCATTCCAGTCAATCTTGTCTCCTTTGGTTCATAGAAAAATAGAAGAATAGGAGTCAGCACTTCGACCCTGTTCCACCTATCAACAGGATCATGGCTGATCATTGAACTCACACTGTTTCTACCCACTGTCTTTGTTCTCTTTAGTCCTAAGCACCATATCCAATTTCCCTTTGAAAACAATCAATGGCTTGACCTCAACAGTTCCCAGACAGAATTCCACAGGCTGACTTCTGTCTGGGTGACGACATTTCTCCTCATTTCCTAAATGATCTCCTTTTCCTCCATGACTCCAAGCCCTATTTTTGGACTCCTAAGTCATTGAGGACATCCTTACTGAATCTACCTCATCCAGTCCTCTTTTAATTTATAGACTTGAATCAGATGCCCGTTCTTCTTTTAAACTCCCACGAATATGGCCCTACCTCATCCAATCTCCATTCATCTCTCAATACTACCATCCCAGAAATCACGCTGGTAAATCTTTCACTCACTGTCACTATAACCAATCCATGAATCCCCTCAGTAAGGCAGCCAAAAAACCATCTGCCTTGTTCACCACCTGCAATAGGGTCAGGGTCAGGTTCAGAGTCATACTTGATTTCAGCGACAGCGACAAGGGCACTAAGTTCTCAGTGCACCCAGCCCTTTCCCAATCTATCACCCTTCAGATAATAAATGACTTTTCAGTTTTTGCCCCTAAAGTAGATAACTTCACATCTTTCCGAGAGATGGTTCATCTGCTACGTACTTACCCACTCATCAACTCAACTCAACCTGCCCTGAGAGCCATCATATCATGGCCCCAACAGACAGGGTAACATACAGAGCCAAGACTGAGGAACAAGCCTCACGGAAGACTTCGTGCAAGGCTCAACAAAGATGGTATACCCAGAAACAGCCTTCCAACCCCAGATGTGGACCAGGTTAAAAGTATAGAACTACGGACGAAGAAAGACCAGGTGTTCGGCAACTAATTAGTCACGAGGAAACATGTGACCACGAGTCCATGTCTAAACCCCACGTGAGCAAAAGGGGTCGGGCGCGACTGTTTAACCAATCAGGTGACAAGGTCTGTGCATGAGCCCCGCCTATGAACGAGAGAGCCTCGCCCGTGAGGACCGCGGCGACGCCCATGACATGCGGTTGCTCCAATCAGTGGAGGCTGGGGAAAGAGTGAATTGAGAAGGAACTTCTTCACCCAGAGGGTTGTTAATGTCTGGAATTAGTTGATGCTACTTCAGTAAACGTTTTTGAAGATAAGGCAGATTTTTTTTGAACAATAAAGGAATTAAGGGACATGGTGAGAACGCGGGTAAGTGGATCTGTGTCCACGAAAAGATCAGCCATGATCTTATTGAATGGCGGAGCAGGCTCGAAGGGCCGGACGGCCTACTCCTGCTCCTAGTGCTTATGTTCCAAAGCCAGACCACGATCACGACCACGCCCACACTGAATAATGAGCGCCAGCGGAGGTGAATATAGGTGCATGCCCCCGCAGGCGCGAGGTCTCTTGTTTTCAAATTCTGAACCGTCACCGTCAGCACCGAAAACGTTCCCCGCACCACACCCCGTCGATGATGCGGCCCCTCCCTAGGCACCGACCCCCCCGCCCCCCCCGTGGAAAGAGGAAGTTACTCTTTTGAGTACAGTGAAACGTTTTGCAATTGAAGTGAAGTGGAAATTTGATGGATATGATCTTGTCGAAAGGGGATAGAGAAATATTTGGAACAGAAGGGATTATTAGCGCATTTTAGAGAGTGAGGGGGTTTGCAGCTCAAAGTGTGCCAACGAAAAAAAAGGGGAAGAGAGTGGTAAAGGTTGTCGAGGAGAGACAAAGCATTGCTCCAGAGCAGGTGTTAATGGTAGAATGAAGATCCGATTGAAAAGGAAATCAAGCATGAAGTCAGAATGCAATCAATAGGCAAAAGTACATCCAATCAGAGGACTGTGTTAATGGGTCTAAAGCTGTTGAACTCAGCACTGAATGTAGACCAATGTTTTGTCTCCTCTCAACAACCATTACCACTGCTTTTTTGTTCTGTGGAAGGATCACCGGACCTAGAACTTTAACTCTGTTTTTTTGCCTCCACAGAGGCTGCCAGACCCGCTGAACTTTTCGAAAAACTGCTGTTTTCGTTATCTTTGCCTTTGCTTTGAGTTCAATGGTGAATTTGATCTTTAATCTCCCTCACCCTGCAACTTTGTCTTGACCTTTTAGCCCACATTCCTGTCTCCCGCTTTCAACAGCGTAGACCATAGAACTTTACATAGAACATGACACCGCAGTACAGGCCCTTCGGCCCTCGATGTTGCACCGACCTGTGAAACCAATCTGAAGCCCATCTAACTATCTAAAACACTCTCACGTTTTATCTTTTACTGCAATTGAGTTTAAAGGCAGGGACACAAATTTCCAAGTATGCTTCCACCTCCTGGATGTAGTGCTGCTGTCATTCTGCTCAATTTCCTTTCCTCCCTTTCCAGGCTCTTAATGTCCTTCCTAAAATATGGTGTTCAAAATTCACTATGTACTCAACTGGAGGTGACAGCACTGCTTTATAAAGGTTGAACATCACTTTCATGCTTTTTTTACTCTCATCTTCTCGCACTGACAGTGCTTAATTATCTCAGTACTGATCCTCTGACAGTACTGCATTACTTCAGTACTGATCCTCTAATCATGTGGCATACCCTCAATTCTGACCCGCTGAGAATGAGGGCCTGCCTCAGTATTGACCCTCTGACAAAAAGGGACTGCTCCAAACGGCTCTTCTGGCAGTGCTGCACGACTTCAGTACTGACCCTGCAAGCGTGTTGCATTCCCTCAGTTCTGACCCTATTACATCCGTGCAGTGCCTCACACCAGATCCTCTGACAATGAGGCAATCACTCAGAACAGTTCCTCTGACAAAGTGGCACTACCTCAGATCTGACCGGCTGACAATAAGGTAATCCTTCAGTACAGACCCTTTGATAATGAGTCCCTCCCTCCATCCTGACCCTCTGACAGTGATGCATTACCTCAGTATTGACCATCTAAACTCCCTCAATTCTAATCCCTTTGCAATTAGGCAATGCCTCAGAACTGACCCGTTGACAACAAGGCATTCCCATCATTCTGACCTTCTGACAGTGCTGCATTACCTCAGTACTGACACTCTCAATACCTCAACATTGAGCCCCTGATATTTGACACTCCCTCTATTCTGACTCCATCACATTGAGGCACTGCCTCGGAATGGATCCCCTAACAAAGAATCACTTCCTTACTGCTCACACTGCCTCAGAACTGACCTCGTGATAATAAGGCAAGCCTCCATGCTGATCTGCTGATTACGGGGCCCTTCCTCAGTAATGACCCGGTAAACATGATGAACTTCCTCAATTCTGTCCTCCTTAAATGAGGCACTGGTTCAGCATGTAACTCTGACAATAATGCACTCCCACAGTTCTGACCCTCTGACACCGCTACAATTCCTCAGTACTGACTCTCTGATCATGTGGCACACCCCCAATTTTGACCATTGAATCAGTATTGACCCTCTGGCTATAATGCACTCCACGGTTCTGACCGTTTGACAGTACTTCAATACCTCAGAATAACCCACTAATCATATGGCCCTCCTTCAATCCATCCCCATTGCATTGAGGCACTGTCTCAGAACAGACTCTCTGACAATGAGGCACTTCCTCAGTGTTGACCC
>NW_025965776.1:45358-47724 GCF_021869965.1 Rhincodon typus | reverse complement strand
GCATTGTGTCACGGTCAATGGGTTAGAACTGAGGGAGTGCCACATATGAAGAGGGTTGGTAGTGAGGTATTTGCAGCAGTGTGGGAGTGCCTTGTTCTCAGAGGATATTACTGAGAAAGTGCCTTATTGTCAGTGGAACATGGAGTCTTAGAATCGCAGATCTACAGGATGAAAACTGTCACTTTTGTCCAACTCGTCCACACTGACCAGATAACCAAAATTAATCTATTCCGTTTGGCCATATCCCTCAACCCGTCCTATTCGTAGAGCCATTCACTTGCCTCTGAAATGTTGTTATTGTGCCTTCCTTCACCAATTCCACTGGCAGCTTATTGCATACATGTGCCACCCTCGAATTGAAAATGTTGCCCCTTCGGTCCCTTTCAAAACTTCCCCTCTCAAAATAAACACATGACCGTTAGTTTTGGACTCCCCTACCTTGGAAAGTCCCTGGCTGTTCATCCTATCCATGCTCTCATGATTTTATAAACTTCTATAAGGTCCTCCTCGCCCTCTGACACTCCAGGAAGAATGGCCCTAGCCTGTTCAGCCTCTCCTTATAGCTCAAACCCTCCAACCCGCTGGTCACAGGCCTTCAATCTGAAAAATAACCCTCGACCACCACCCTCTCTCCTACCTTCTCGTCAAATTTTGTATCCAGATGGCTCGTTCTTCCTGTATTCCATTTGATTTCACCCTGTTAACCAGTCTACCATGCGAACTTTGTCAAACCACTTAATCAAGAGTGGCACCATAGAATCAAGGCTCTCAAACCTACTTTGCCTGCAGTCCTTTGAAGACTTCCCTTCTCTTTCCCGGTAGGCCTGCAAAAGCATTCCTTTAGTGAAGACATTCCAGCCATGGAGGCAACTGCTCTGTTGTCTGAAGGATTTGATAAAAAACTCTACACACAAAGCACTTCCACTTGTCACTTCTGAGGCCAAGAAGGTTGCGTTTATGACTCAGTTACTTGGCAATTGTGGGCTTTTGTGTCATTCTGGTTATTACAGAGTATGATCTCGTCTGACATTATCAAGGAATTGCTGCGTTGCTGGATATATGATGCAATGAGATTCAGAAATGGAAATGAAAATGCCTGTGGCATTATTCAAAGAAAGAACGCCTTCCTCTTTGTCCAGTCCAATATTTCAATAATGGTGAACGGACATTTTTCAGGCTGGGAAGGAGGTTTGTAGTGGCATTCTCCAGGGGCTGCTACTGGGACTTTTGTCGTTCCTGATAGATAATTAATTATCTTGATCGTGGTGTGCAGGGGACAATTTCCGAGTTAAACTTGAGAATTGAAAATTGTGAGAATAGTGTGGAACTCCAAAAGTGCATTGAAAAGTTGATGGATTGGGCAGATAGGTGGAAGATGAGGTACAATACAGAGAAGTGTAAGGTGATGCACTTTGTCTTTCAAGTGTTTTTCCTTCCAATGTAAAATAGTAGTATGGACGTGCACAGTTGAAATGATGGTCTTTGTACAGCTGGAGAGAGCAATAAATAAAGCATACAGCCTTTATTTATAGGGGTATAGAGTATAGGAGTAAGAAGTTGATGATATTGAACTTCTGCAAGGGAAGTTAAATCTCAGCTGGAGTATTGTGCACAGTTGTGGTCTGCATATTATAGGAAAAAGGCAAATGCATTGATGTGCTGATTATTACTAGAATGGTTCCAGGCAGGAAAAGCTTCAGCTACAAGAATAGATTGA
Source organism: Rhincodon typus (assembly GCF_021869965.1). Classification (NCBI taxonomy): domain Eukaryota; kingdom Metazoa; phylum Chordata; class Chondrichthyes; order Orectolobiformes; family Rhincodontidae; genus Rhincodon; species Rhincodon typus. Next base: position 46,007 of record NW_025965776.1, on the reverse strand, counting down.
AGAGTTTGGGACTGTTCTCTCTGAACAGCAGGCTGAGAGGATGTGAATTCAGGTTTCCTGAAATCGAGACTGGGCTCAACAGAGTAGATCGGGAGAAGATGTCCCTGCTTGTAGGAGAGCTTTATCACAAAGTGTGTAGTTAGATTATGGAGTCCACTGCTGTAAATGTGATGAATGAGGTTCAATGGAGACGTACAGAGGGCATTGGATGAAAATGGTGTGCAGGTGATAGGCGGAAAAAGGATTTGCATGAGATGATAGAGACAAGTCAGTATGATGGGCCAAATGGCCTCCTTCCCCTTCTGTAATTTTGCGGTTTGATGTATCCAAAATTAACCTGAAATTTATTACAAACACCAATAAAAAACAGCACTGTTACTACTTAACCATCTTTCAAACGATTACTTTGACTTCAAAATGGTTTTGTGGACTCTCCGAAGACAGATAACATCGGATTTAGAATGACACAGACGCAGAGGGTCAATACTGAAGCAGTACGTCATTGCAACAGGGTTATAATTGAGAATACGCCTCTTGATTGGACAGCCAGTACTGAGATTTTGCAGGTCTATCACAGTGTAAGTATTGAATGAATGCCTCATTGTCAGAGCGTCAGAACTGTGGGAGTGCATTATTGTCAGAGGGTCAG
>NW_025965776.1:39997-44858 GCF_021869965.1 Rhincodon typus | reverse complement strand
TATGGTGTTCAAAATTCACTATGTACTCAACTGGAGGTGACAGCACTACTTTATAAAGGTTGAGCATCACTTTCATGCTTTTTTTACTCTCATCTTCTCGCACTGAAGCCCAGAGTCCCACTGACAGTGCTTAATTATCTCAGTACTGATCCTCTGACAGTACTGCATTACTTCAGTACTGATCCTCTAATCATGTGGCATACCCTCAATTCTGACCCGCTGAGAATGAGGGCCTGCCTCAGTATTGACCCTCTGACAAAAAGGGACTGCTCCAAACGGCTCTTCTGGCAGTGCTGCACGACTTCAGTACTGACCCTGCAAGCGTGTTGCATTCCCTCAGTTCTGACCCTATTACATCCGTGCAGTGCCTCACACCAGATCCTCTGACAATGAGGCAATCACTCAGAACAGTTCCTCTGACAAAGTGGCACTGCCTCAGATCTGACCGGCTGACAATAAGGTAATCCTTCAGTACAGACCCTTTGATAATGAGTCCCTCCCTCCATCCTGACCCTCTGACAGTGATGCATTACCTCAGTATTGACCATCTAAACTCCCTCAATTCTAATCCCTTTGCAATTAGGCAATGCCTCAGAACTGACCCGTTGACAACAAGGCATTCCCATCATTCTGACCTTCTGACAGTGCTGCATTACCTCAGTACTGACACTCTCAATACCTCAATATTGAGCCCCTGATATTTGACACTCCCTCTGTTCTGACTCCATCACATTGAGGCACTGCCTCGGAATGGATCCTCTAACAAAGAATCACTTCCTTACTGCTCACACTGCCTCAGAACTGACTTCGTGATAATAAGGCAAGCCTCCATGCTGATCTGCTGATTACGGGGCCCTTCCTCAGTAATGACCCGGTAAACATGATGAACTTCCTCAATTCCGTCCTCCTTAAATGAGGCACTGGTTCAGCATGTAACTCTGACAATAATGCACTCCCACAGTTCTGACCCTCTGACACCGCTACAATTCCTCAGTACTGACTCTCTGATCATGTGGCACAATTTTGACCATTGAATCAGTATTGACCCTCTGGCTATAATGCACTCCACGGTTCTGACCGTTTGACAGTACTTCAATACCTCAGAATAACCCACTAATCATATGGCCCTCCTTCAATTCATCCCCATTGCATTGAGGCACTGCCTCAGAACAGACTCTCTGACAATGAGGCACTTCCTCAGTGTTGACCCTGTATCAATCCTCAGAACAGACTGACCCCCTTACAAAGAGGCACTGTCTCTGCAGTGACCCATCTGATAGAGGTTTCAGAATAGGAGAGTACTGCACTGCGAACAGATCAATATTTTAGGGGATGCCGCATTCTCAATGGCCAATTTTCAGGGAATGCTGCACTGTTGGTTCGGCCAGTATTCAGGGAGTGCCACACTGCTTGTGGTCCGATAATAAGGGAGTACTGCACTGGCAGAGAGTTCGCACCGAGGGAATACTGCACTCTCAGATGGTCAATATTAAAGGAGTATTTCATCCTCAGAAGTTTGATATTAGGGGATTGCTGCTCTGTGAGCAGGCAAATATTAAAAGAATGCTACACTATCAGAGGGTCCATATTAAGGGAGTGCTCCACTATCGAGGGTCAATGTTAAGAAAGTGGTGTACTGTCGGAGGGCAGCTGTTACTGGAGTACTGCAACTTCAGCGAGTGAGTGCTCAGGCCCAGCAGCACAGCAAAGGTTCATTCATGAGAGAATTCTCAATTGTCAGATTCTTAGCACTGAGGGAGTGCTTAATCAGAGATTTAGTACTGAGGGAGTCCTGCATTGTCAGAGTATCATCACTGAGGGAGTACCTCAATGTCGGAGGGTCAATGATGACAGCATGCTGCGCTGTCAGAAGGTCAGTCGTGAGGGAAAGCTGCATTGTCAGAGTGTCTTCACTGAGGGAGTGCCGCTCTGTTGGAAGGCCATTATTAAGGGAATGCTGCACTGTCAGAGGGTCAGCGTTAAGGGAGTGGCACACTGACAAAGAAGCACTGCCAGTGAGCTGACCCTCTGACTATGAGGCACTCCCTTAGTACTGACCCTCCAACAGTACAATACACTTGGGAGTACTGATGACTGACCCTCTGACCCATTTCTGCCATATATTAACCCTCTGCCATACCGGTATTCCCTCAGCACCAACCTGACGACTGACCCTTGGACAAGGACATTTGAGAGAGATGTGCTCACTTACTATTTACCCTCTGATACTGGAGCAATCTCTTAATATAGACCTTCTGACAGGGCGGCTCCCTTTCAGTACTGTCCTCCCATAGGGCAGCACTCTCTCACCATTAACCCTCTGTCAGTGCAGCACTCCTTAAATATTGATTCATAGAATCCCTACAGAGTGGAGACAGACCATTCAGCCCAACAGGTCCATACCGTCCTTCCGAAGAGCATCCCACCCAGACCCATTCCCCTATATTTCCCATGTCTGAGCCAGCTAACCGAAACATCCTTGGGCACTATGGGCAATTTAGCAGAGCCAAATCACAGAGCCTTCATATCTTTGGACTGTGGAAGGAAACCGGAGCACCCAGAGGGCACACAAACCCGCACAGACACGGAGAATGTGCAAACTCCACACAGATGGTCGCCCAAGTGTGGAATCGAACCTGGGGCCCTGGTGCTGTGAGGCAGCAGTGCTAACCACCGAGCCACCCTCCACCCTATCTTGAATTTGTGACAGTGCAAAACCCCTTTAACATTGATCCTACCAGTCCATTAATATTTGCCTTCTGACAATGCAGCTCTTCCTCAATGGACTCACGGGTTAATGATGTGGGAGTGCTGAAATATCACAGAATCAGTCCTGAGAGAGTGCTGCACGTTCAGAGATTTAGTACTGAGGGAGTGCTATAATGTCAGAAGATTGATATCAAGGGAACGTTGCACTGCTGAAGGATCAGTACAGTACTGTCTGAAGGCCAATATTGAGGGAGTTCTGCTGTGTCAGTGGGTCAATATTACAGGATTGCTCCACTATCAGCGTATCAATGTCAGATGTTCAGCACTGAGGGAGTGCTACACTGTTGGAGGGCCAATATTGAGTGTGTGCGACACTCAGAGGATCATTTTGTTGGAGTTCTGCACTGCCAGTAGTTCAATTGTAAGGGAGCGTCAAACTGGTAGTGGGTTAATATTAAGGGTGTGCTGCACTGTCAGAGGGTTAAAGATGAGGGAGAGCTTACCTTTGTGGGGGTTCGTACTGAAAGAGAACCGCCCGTCAGGGGATCAATATTAATGTTGTAGAGTCAGAACAGACGGAGTGCTGCACTGTCGGAGGGTCAATAAGAAGCATGTTGCTGCACTATCAAGGAGTCAATGATGACAGCATGCTGCACTGTCAGAAGATCAGTAGTGAGGGAAAATTGCATTGTCAGAGTGTCTTCATCAATGAAGTGCCACTCTGTCGGAAGACCAATATTAAGGGAGTGCTGCACTGTCACAGGGTCAATATTAGGGGTGTGCTGTACTTACAGAGGGTCAGTGATGATTGAGTGCTTAACTGTTGCAGAGCCAGTACTGAGGGAATCCTGCGTTGTTACAGTGTCATCATTGATGGAGTGCTGCACTGTTGAAGGGCCGATGTTAAGGGAGTGTGACACTGTCAGAGTGTCATTATTAAAGGTGTGCTACAGTATCAAAGGGTGAGTAATGAGGGAGTGCTGCACTGTCGGACGGTCAGCCCTGAGGTGGGCTGTACTGTCAGACAGTCAATATTAATGCAATGCTTCACTTTCAGGGGTTTAATATTAGGTGAGTGCTGCACTGTGAGTTGGTCAATATTAAGGGAATGCTGAGACTGTCAGTGGGTTGATACTAAGGGTGTGCAACACTGTCGGAGGGATTGATGTACTATCAGAGTGTCATCACTGAGGGAGTTCCACACTGACAGAGGGGTAATATTAGGGGTGTACTGCAGTGTTACTCTTGATGGACTGCTGCACTGGGGGTCAGTATTGAGGGAATGCTCCATTGTTGGAGGATCAGTACTGAGGGAGTGCTGTACTGTCACAGGGCCAATATGAAGAGGATGCTGTGCTGTCAGAAGGCCAATAATAAAGGAGCACTGCACTATCAGAGGGACCGCACTGAGGGAGTGCAGCTGCTGCGAGGATCACGACAAAGGATATGGCAGACTGTGAGAGGTCCATTTTTTGGGGATTGATGGACTGAGGTTCTGTGCTGTGAGACTTTTGCAGTGTCACATAGTCAGCATTAAGGGAGTGGTGCACGAACCAACAAGCACTGCCAGACAACTGACGCTCTGATTATGAGGCATTCCCTCAGTACTGACTCTCCAACAGTGCATACTCTCGGATGGCTGACTCTCTGACAGTGCATCTCTGCCACAGTATTAACCCTCCGACAGACTGATATTCTCTCAGCTATAAAACTCTGAGAATGCTATGCTCCCTAACTATTTACACTCTGATCATGGAACACCCATTCAATTTTAACTCTTCAGCAGTGCAGCATGCCCTCATCATTGCCTCTGTGATGTCGCAGCGCTGCCTTCATATTGACCGTTTCACAGTGCAGGACACACTAATATTGAACATCGAAAAGTGCAGCACTCCCTCAGTGCTGACCCCAATCCGTGCAGCACCACCTCAATTCTGACCCACTCAGTGTCGCACACCCTTAATTCTGAACCCCTCAGTGCAGCACTCCCTCAGTGCTGACACTCCTCAGTGCAGCACTCCCTCAATGGTGAAGCCCTTCAGTGCTGACCCCCTTCAGTCCTGACCCCGCTCAGAGCAGCACTCCCTCAGTGCTGAACCCCTCTGTACAGCACTCCCTCAGTGCTGACTCCCCTCAGTGGAGCGCCCCCTCA
>NW_025965776.1:39458-39897 GCF_021869965.1 Rhincodon typus | reverse complement strand
CCTCAGTGCTGAACCCCTCTGTACTCAGTGCTGACTCCCCTCAGTGGAGCGCCCCCTCAGTGCAGCACTCCCTCAGTGCTGACACCCTCAGTGCTGCATTCCCTCAGTGCTGACATTCCTCAGACAGTCTCACAGCACTAACCCTCACAGAGACCCTCACAGCTGACACCCCTCAGTGAAGCTCTCCCTCAGTGATGACCCAACAGAGCAGCACTCCCTCAGTGCAGCATTCCCTCAGTACTGACCCCATCAGTGCTGACCTCCCTTCAGTGCTGACTCCTCTCAGTGCTGACACCCCTCAGTGCAACACTCCCGTGGTGCTGAACTCCTCTCAGTGGAGCACTCCTTCAGTGCTGTCGCCCCCTCAGTGCTGTTGCCCCCTCAGTGCTGCGCTCCCTCAGTGCAGCACTCCGCCAGTGCAGAACTCCCTTAGTGATGA
>NW_025965776.1:33084-38958 GCF_021869965.1 Rhincodon typus | reverse complement strand
TCCATCAAGAGTAACACTGCAGTACACCCCTAATATTACCCCTCTGTCAGTGTGGAACTCCCTCAGTGATGACACTCTGATAGTACATCAATCCCTCCGACAGTGTTGCACACTCTTAGTATCAACCCACTGACAGTCTCAGCATTCCCTTAATATTGACCAACTCACAGTGCAGCACTCACCTAATATTAAACCCCTGAAAGTGAAGCATTGCATTAATATTGACTGTCTGACAGTACAGCCCACCTCAGTGCTGACCGTCCGACAGTGCAGCACTCCCTCATTACTCACCCTTTGATACTGCAGCACACCTTTAATAATGACACTCTGACAGTGTCACACTCCCTTAACGTCGGCCCTTCAACAGTGCAGCACTCCATCAATGATGACACTGTAACAACGCAGGATTCCCTCAGTACTGGCTCTGCAACAGTTAAGCACTCAATCATCACTGACCATCTGTAAGTACAGCACACCCCTAATATTGACCCTGTGACAGTGCAGCACTCCCTTAATATTGGTCTTCCGACAGAGTGGCACTTCCTTGATGAAGACACTCTGACAATGCAGTTTTCCCTCACTACTGATCTTCTGACAGTGCAGCATTCTGTCATCATTGACTCCTTGATAGTGCAGCAACATGCTTCTTATTGACCCTCCGACAGTGCAGCACTCCGTCTGTTCTGACTCTACAACATTAATATTGATCCCCTGACGGGCGGTTCTCTTTCAGTACTAACCCCCACAAAGGTAAGCTCTCCCTCATCTTTAACCCACTGACAGTGCAGCACTCCCTTAATATTAACCCACTACCAGTTTGACACTCCCTTACAATTGAACTACTGGCAGTGCAGAACTCCAACAAAATGATCCTCTGAGTGTCGCACACACTCAATATTGGCCCTCCAACAGTGTAACACTCCCTCAGTGCTGAACGTCTGACATTGATACGCTGATGGTGGAGCAATCCTGTAATATTGACCCACTGACACAGCAGAACTCCCTCAATATTGGCCTTCAGACAGTACTGTACTGATTCTTCAGCAGTGCAACGTTCCCCTGATGTCAATCTTCTGACATTATAGCACTCCCTCAGTACTAAATCTCTGAACGTGCAGCACTCTCTCAGGACTGATTCTGTGATATTTCAGCACTCCCACATCATTAACCCGTGAGTCCATTGAGGAAGAGCTGCATTGTCAGAAGGCAAATATTAATGGACTGGTAGGATCAATGTTAAATGGGTTTTGCACTGTCACAAATTCAAGATAGGGTGGAGGGTGGCTCGGTGGTTAGCACTGCTGCCTCACAGCACCAGGGCCCCAGGTTCGATTCCACTCTTGGGCGGCCGTCTATGTGGAGTTTGCACATTCTCCGTGTCTGTGCGGGTTTGCGTGCCCTCTGGGTGCTCCGGTTTCCTCCCACAGTCCAAAGATATGAAGGCTCTGTGATTTGGCTCTGCTAAATTGCCCATAGTGCCCAAGGATGTTTCGGTTAGCTGGCTCAGACATGGGAAATATAGGGGAATGGGTCTGGGTGGGATGCTCTTCGGAAGGACGGTGTGGACTTGTTGGGCTGAATGGCCTGTCTCCACGCTGTCGGGATTCTATGAATCAATATTTAAGGAGTGCTGCACTGACAGAGGGTCAATGGTGAGAGAGTGCTGCCCTGTGGGAGGCCAGTACTGAAAGGGAGCCGCCCTGTCAGAAGGTCTATATTAAGAGAGTGCTCCAGTATCAGAGGGTAAATAGTAAGTAAATGTCGTTGTCCAAGGGTCAGTCGTCAGGTTGGTGCTGAGGGAATACCGGTATGTCAGAGGGTTAAAAGATGGCAGAAATGGGTCAGAGGGTCAGTCATCAGTACTCCCGAGTGTATTGTACTGTTGGAGGGAGTGCCTCACAGTCAGAGGGTCAGCTCTCTGGCAGTGCTTCTTTGTTAGTGTGCCACTCCCTTAACGCTGATCCTCTAACAGTGCAGCATTCCTTTAATAATGGCCTTCCAACAGAGCGGCACTCCCTCAGTGAAGACACTCTGACAATGCAGCTTTCCCTCACTACTGACCTTCTGACAGCGCAGCATTCTGTCATCATTGACCCTCTGACAGTGTAGCATATGCTTCATATTGACCCTCCGACATTGAGGTACTCCCTCAGTGATGATACTCTGACAATGCAGGACTCCCTCAGTACTAAATCTCTGATTAAGCACTCCCTCAGTGCTAAGAATCTGACAATGGAGAATTCTCTCATTAATGAACCTTTGCTGTGCTGCTGTGCCTGAGCACTCACTCGCTGAAGTTGCAGTACTCCAGTAATAGCTGCCCTCCGACAGTGCACCACTTTCTTAACATTGACCCTCGATAGTGGAGCACTCCCTTAATATGGACCCTCTGATAGTGTAGCATTCTTTTAATATTCGCCTGCTCACAGAGCAGCAATCCCCTAATATCAAACTTCTGAGGATGAAATACTCCTTTAATATTGACCATCTGAGAGTGCAGCATTCCCTCGGTGCGAACTCTCTGCCAGTGCAGTACTCCCTTATCATCGGACCACAAGCAGTGTGGCACTCCCTGAATACTGGCCGAACCAACAGTGCAACATTCCCTGAAAATTGGCCATTGAGAATGCGGCATCCCCTAAAATATTGATCTGTTTGCAGTGCAGTACTCTCCTAATATCAAACCTCTATCAGATGGGTCACTACAGAGACAGTGCCTCTTTGTAAGGGGGTCAGTCTGTTCTGAGGATTGATACAGGGTCAACACTGAGGAAGTGCCTCATTGTCAGAGAGTCTGTTCTGAGGCAGTGCCTCAATGTAATGGGGATGGATTGAAGGAGGGCCATATGATTAGTGGGTTATCTCTGAGGTATTGAAGCATTGTCAGACGTTCAGAACCGTGGAGTGCATTATAGCCAGAGGGTCAATACTGATTCAATGGTCAAAATTGGGGGTGTGCCACATGATCAGAGAGTCAGTACTGAGGAATTGTAGCGGTGTCAGAGGGTCAGAACTGTGGGAGTGCATTATTGTCAGAGTTACATGCTGAACCAGTGCCTCATTTAAGGAGGATGGAATTGAGGAAGTTCATCATGTTTACCGGGTCATTACTGAGGAAGCGCCCCGTAATCAGTAGATCAGCATAGAGGCTTGTCTTATTATCACGAGGTCAGTTCTGAGGCAGTGTGAGCAGTAAGGGAGAGACTCTTTGTGAGAGGATCCATTCCGAGGCAGTGCCTCAATGTGATGGAGTCAGAATAGAGGGAGTGTCAAATGTCAGGGGCTCAATATTGAGGTATTGAGAGTGTCAGTACTGAGGTAATGCAGCACTGTCAGAAGGTCAGAATGATGGGAATGCCTTGTTGTCAACGGGTCAGTTCTGAGGCATTGCCTAATTGCAAAGGGATTACAATTGAGGGAGTTTAGATGGTCAATACTGAGGTAATGCATCCCTGTCAGAGGGTCAGGATGGAGGGAGGGACTCATTATCAAAGGATTTGTACTGAAGGATTACCTTAGTGTCTGCCGGTCAGATCTGAGGCAGTGCCACTTTGTCAGAGGAACTGTTCTGAGGGATTGCCTCATTGTCAGAGGATCTGGAGTGAGGCACTGCCCGGATGTAATAGGGTCAGAAGTGAGGGAATGCAACACGCTTGTAGGTCAGTCCTGAAGTGGTGCAGCACTGCCAGAAGAGCCGTTCTGAGGCAGTCCTTTTTTGTCAGAGGGTCAATACTGAGGCAGTCCCTCATTTTCAGCGGGTCTGAATTGAGGGTATGCCACATGATTAGAGGATCAGTACTGAAGTAATGCAGTACTGTCAGAGGATCAGTACTGAGGGAGTGCCTCATTGTCAGAGGGTCAGTACTGAGATAATTAAGCACTGTCAGTGGGACTCTGGGCTTCAGTACTAGAAGATGAGAGTAAAAAAGCATGAAAGTGATGCTAAACCTTTATAGAGTAGTGCTGTCACCTCCAGATGAGTACATAGTGAATTTTGAACACCATATTTTAGGAAGGACATTAAGAGCCTGGAAAGGGAGGAAAGGAACTTGAGCAGAATGACAGCAGCACTACATCCAGGAGGTGGAAGCATACTTGGAAATTTGTGTCCCTGCCTTTAAACTCAATTGCAGTAAAAGATAAAGTGTGAGAGTGTTTCAGAAAGTTAGATGGGCTTCAGATTGGTTTCACAGGTCGGTGCAACATCGAGGGCCGAAGAGCCTGTACTGCGGCGTCATGTTCTATGTAAAGTTCTCTGGTCTACGCTGTTGAAAGCGGGAGACAGGAATGTGGGCTAAAAGGTCAAGACAAAGTTGCAGGGTGAGGGAGATTAAAGATCAAATTCACCATTGAACTCAAAACAAAGGCAAAGATAACGAAAACAGCAGTTTTTGGAAAGGTTCAGCGGGTCTGGCAGCCTCTGTGGAGGCAAAAAAAACTGAGTTAAAGTTCTAGGTCCGGTGACCCTTCCACAGAACAAAAAAGCAGTGGTAATGGTTGTTGAGAGGAGACAAAACATTGGTCTACATTCAGTGCTGAGTTCAACAGCTTTGGACCCATTAACACAGTCCTCTGATTGGATGTACTTTTGCCTATTGATTGCATCCTGTCTTCATGCTTTATTTCCTTTTCAATCGGATCTTCATTCTACCATTAACACCTGCTCTGGAGCAATGCTTTGTCTCTCCTCTACAACCTTTACCACTCTCTTTCCCCTTTTATTCGTTGGCACACTTTGAACTGCAAACCCCCTCACTCTCTAAAATGCTCTAATAATCCCTTCTGTTCCAAATATTTCTCTATCCCCTTTCGACAAGATCATATCCATCAAATTTCCACTTCACTTCAATTGCAAAACGTTTCACTGTACTCAAAAGAGTAACTTCCTCTTTCCATAGAGGGGGGGCGGGGGAGTCTGTGCATCGGGAGGGGCCGCATTATCGACGGGGGGTGGTGCGGGGAACGTTGTCGGTGCTGAAGGTGACGGTTCAGAATTTGAAAACAAGAGACCTCGCGCTTGCGGGGGCGTGCACCTATATTCACCTGCGCTGGCGCTCTTTATTCAGTGTGGGCGTGGTCGTGATCGTGGTCTGGCTTTAGAACATAAGCACTCGGAGCAGGAGTAGGCCGTCCGGCCCTTCGAGCCTGCTCCGCCATTCAATAAGATCATGGCTGATCTTTTCGTGGACTCAGATCCACTTACCCGCGTTCTCACCATATCCCTTAATTCCTTTATTGTTCAAAAAAAATCTGCCTTATCTTCAAAAACGTTTACTGAAGTAGCATCAACTACTTCACTGGGCAAGGAATTCCAGAGATGAACAACCCTCTGGGTGAAGAAGTTCCTTCTCAATTCACTCTTTCCCCAGCCTCCACTGATTGGGGCAACCGCATGTCATGGGCGTCGCCCCGGTCCTCACGGGCGAGGCTCTCTCGTTCATCGGCGGGGCTCATGCGCAGACCTTGTCATCTGATTGGTTAAACAGTCGCGCCCGACACCTTTTGCTCACGTGGGGTTTAGACATGGACTCGTGGTCACATGTTTCCTAGTGACTAATTAGTTGCCGAACACCTGGTCTTTCTTCATCCGTCGTTCTATACTTTTAACCTGGTCCACATCTGGGGTTGGAAGGCTGTTTCTGGGTATACCATCTTTGTTCAGCCTTGCACGAAGTCTTCCGTGAGGCTTGTTCCTCAGTCTTGGCTCTTTATGCTACCCTGTCTGTTGGGGCCATGATATGATGGCTCTCAGGGCAGGTTGAGTTGAGTTGATGAGTGGGTAAGTACGTAGCAGATGAACCATCTCTCGGAAAGATGTGAAGTTATCTACTTTAGGGGCAAAAACTGAAAAGTCATTTATTATCTGAAGGGTGA
>NW_025965776.1:23116-32584 GCF_021869965.1 Rhincodon typus | reverse complement strand
AGACCCTTCATCTGATGAAGGGTCTAGGCCCGAAACATCAGCCTTTCTGCTCCTATGATGCTGCTTGGCCTGCTGTGTTCATCCAGCCCTGCACCTTGTTGTCCAACATTTCGAGTCCGGTGAGTCCCTTTGTAATCATTGGGCAGCAAATAAAGACAGGTGTGAAAATCTGCCAACAAATAAGTCATTAATGTCCTCTTTTGGTCACGTAGTTTATGTGGTACACATACACCACCACCATACAGGACCCCAGACCTCTGAGGAGAGTAAATAATTTTGTTTATTTTATCAGGTAGAATACTAGTAGCTGTAAAATATCTTAAATGCTAACTTTTAATAATTAACTCTATGAAAAATTGCAGTATACGGGTAGAATGGCTGAAACTGTAAAATAACATAAATGCTTGCTTTTAATTGTTAATAAATAAACTGTGAGAAACTTGCAACATGATTTCAGCTCAATGTATGCAATGTGCCACTCAGATTAATCCAGGTTCTGCACATTCCTCAGAAAAGTTAGAGGGAACACTGGATGTGATGCTGGCAGCATTGATAAATGTTTGTAAGTTTGTAATATGTAAATGTTAGACATGAGTGCTGAGCACCAGGGTGTACAGCTTGTTGTTAAATGATAGCCCTCTTATGTTGAATAAAATGAGAGACTGCTGATGTAGTCAGCATATTAATTAAAATTTATACCTTGACCACATGTAGGATTAAGGTAGATCTTTTGGAATTGCTGCTTCATTCTTGGTGCCAAGACCTATTTTGATTCTCAGAGAATTCCTTGTTAGCATTACGAAACGTCACTTGTGTGTTGCAACACTGTATTTCCTGCAGTCTGCATAGTTCACTGTCCAGCTTCCTTCACTTCGGCAGTGTGCCTTCTATTTAACAGAGTGTCCACCTTTTTCATTAGGGAAGACCAGGTGGATCACATCATTTTCAAATGATGCTACCCTCTGCTATGCAGAACGGAAACACTACAGCAGTGTTTGGGAAAGCTCAAGCCCCACTCGGACCAATGTTACAGTCATTCCAATAAGATGGGTGCAGTAAAATCTTGTGCTACCTACTCTATCCAAATAGGTACAGTGGATCTCAAACTGTAACCTCAGCACCTAAAAAAACAGGCTAGTCAACTTTTAGCCCCAAGTAGATTTTTAAAAGTCTCTCATCACCACAAAATTAAGTCTAGTTTCTCATGGTTGCAGCATTCTATTTCCAGAACAAGTGACACATTGTCACCTTAAATTATGTATATAATATTTCAAGTTATTCCTCTTTGTGATCTCTGTACCATTCACAGCCCTCTGCCTAGTTTCATAAATCTGATTTTCCTTCTTTATATGAAAGTATGCTTGATGCATGCCTCTGACTCAGGTCACTGAATTACAATTCCTCACTTATTTGCTTTCCGAGGCTTCAAATCATAATTATCTTCCTCATACCAATACCTAATTCAGTTTCTAATGATGAATAAGAACTGAATATCTTATCAACTATCTTCTGTACAGAATAATTATAAAAGTCACTGCATTCAGAGATAAATGAGTCTATAGTTCAGAGTTCAACCTTCCTTGAACAAGTCAGAATACCAGGACATCTGTGACTTTGTGATCATGCTACTATTTGAATACGGTATCACTTAATTTGATTGGGCACAACTATGCAATTTTCTGTGCTGCTTAAATTTTTTTTATATACAATTATCCTCTGCGAGTTCATAATCAAAAACCAGATTCAATTATTTCCTGTTCCTTCAGTCATTCATTGTAATATATCACCTTTTATGAACTAACCTGGAAATTACTTGCTTCGGTGTTCAATCTGTTGAGTTCACCGTTAATTCCCCATATTACTTGGAAAATTCTTTGCTTCAAAATATCACATGCTTCTGATACGACCCACTCTTCTATGGTTTCAGTGCTACCCATAAGCGTGGCTAAACTGAAAATCTATCGATCCAAGATCAGGACAGGAAGTAAGACAAGATACACATGCTAAGTGCAAAACAGACTTTTGTTCTGGCTGACACTGTGCTCCAATCCTTTTAGTGCAATGAAAATTCAATTGAACATTTATCTCTCTGTCTTGTATTTCTGCACCCTATATTTTTCAAGGCATATAATTGTACAGAAAATAAAACAGTTAATGAATTTGTTTGCTGAAAATATAATGAATGTTTGGTAATCCATGTCATGTATGCCAGCTCCCTCTTCTCCTCAATTCTATTCTGTAATCTTTTCTGTTCCTCACTGTCCTCCAATGCTAAAGACAGACCATCCATAACTGCAATAAAACCACTTGGAATACAACCAAAAACAGTCCAATGCCAGCTAAAATTTGATACTGCTCTTGGATCCGGTAAATATTGCCCAGGAGGTAGCCAGCAGCTTAAAGGTCAGGCTGGTAATTAACCTGCAAGAAGGGAAAGAACATTGTTCTGCTGAAGGTCCAGCTTTCCTCTCTCAGGTCCAACATCAATGTTTCTCTTATCCTTTTGCATTTTGTTCTCTTTAGATCCATAGATTTGTCTTGGATTCTTTTATTCCCCCTTCAAGCCTAAGAAAGATTTCAATTTTATTATGGTCAATATTCTCAAAATAATTTATCTCAGATTATGAATAAATAATACTCCATTTGTTCATTTGGTGAATTAGAAGCTTGCTACTTAGAACGTTCTTACATTTACTCCTTTGACAATTTAAGTGAGTCAGTATTTTAAATATGAATATATGTATTCTCCTTTGATTGAATTCAGGTTTTTTTTATAGTCTTAAAATTCATGTTCAATTATGGCTAACTTCAAGCATACCCTTGTGAAAAGATGACTGACAGATGTTTGCTTATTAGTTTAAATTCTAAATCACACTAATGTAAATCAGATTTGACATAATTTTCCTGAGTTCCATGGGCATTACCCTGTGTGTGGCATCAAAGCATTTTATGAAGATTATCTATCAGTTTTCGGCAAACTGTAGCTTGGCTAACTTTGGGTAATGTGAGGGAAAGCAAGAACACAAGAACAGAAAATGTATGGGCTGATGCAGGCCATTCGGTCCCTCAAATCTGCTCTGCCATTCAAAAAAGTCACGACTGATCTGATTGGCCTTAACTCAAATTTCCTACCTGCTCATCCATTAATCTTGACTCAGTCTGTAATATATTCACCAATCCAGCCTCTGTGGCTTTTTGGGGAAGACAAATCCACAGACAAATAACTCAAAGAGAAAATATTTCTGTTTTACCAAGTAAGTGCTTGTACCAAGTAAGCATGCAGATGTAGCAGACAATGGAAAAGGAAAATAGCATATTGACCTTCATAGCAAGAAGATGTGAGTACAGGAACAGGGATGTCTTGTGCAATTGTACAGGACCTTGGTAAGATCACATTTTGGAGTACTCTGTGGAATTTTGGTCTCCTTATGTGGAGAAAGATGTTCTGGCTATGGAGGAAGTGCCATAAAAGTTTACCAGACTGATTCTGGGGTTAGCAGAATTGATTTATGAAGAGAGACTGGTTTGGTTAAGACTATATTCACTGGAGTTTAGAGGAATGAGGAGGGATCTCATAGAAATGTATAAAAATTCTAACAGGACTAAATAGGGTAAACAAAGAAAGGATGTTCCCAATGCCCTGGCGCGTGCAGAACCAAGAATCACAGTCCTAGAGTATGGGCTAAACCATTTAGGACTGAGATGAGGAGAAATTTCTTCACCCAGAGAGTGGTAAGCTGTGGAATTCTCAGCCACAGAAAGTGGTTGAGGTCAAAACATTGAATATTTTCAAGAAGGAGTTAGGTATAGTTCTCAGGGCTAAAGGGATCAAAGAATATGAGGAGAAAGTGGGAACAGGGCCCTGAGTTAGATGATTAGCTATGATCATACTGAATAGTGGAACAGGCGCAGAGGACTGAATAATTTACTCCTGCTTTTATTTTCAATGTTTTTATATTTCTCATCATCTTGGTCTTAAATGGGAAGCTCCTATTGGAGTCTCCCAAAGGGGGAAACATCCTCTCAGTGTCCACCCTGTCAACTCCCCTAAGAAGTTAATATGTTTCAGTAAGATTATTTCTCATTCTTCTAAATTCCATTGGGTATAGGCCCAACCATTCCTCATAACTCCTTCATCCAAAGAATCAGCAAAATGCATGTTCCTTTAACTGCTTTGAATGCAATTATGTCCATACATAAGATACCAATACTGTACACAGTATGCCAGATGCCATCTTACCAAAGCCTCAGAAAGCTGGAGCAAAATGGCCTTAGATTTATATTCCATTCCCTTTGCAAATAATGTCAGCATTCAATTTGCCTTCCTAATCAATTTCTGTCTCTATGTACCAACTTTTTGTGATTCATGTATCAGAATACCCAGATCCATCTGTACTGCTGATACCTGAAATCTCTTCCAATTTAAATAATAAATTGTTTTCTATTCTTCCTGCCAATGGGGATAAGGTCATCTTTTCCCACATTATACTTCATAGACCCACGTTTGTGATTTCACATAAACGGTCTAAATCCGCATGTAGACTCATTCTCTTCACAGCATACTTTCCTTATTATCTTTGTGTCATCAGTAAATTTAGTCACTACACATTTGGAGTTTTCATTGAAGCCATTTATATGGATTGCAAAGAGCTGAGGTTCCAGCACTGATCTGTGTGGCACTTGTCACATAGTGACAACCTGAAAATGACCCATTTATCCCTCCTATCTGCTCCCTATTAGCTAATCAATTCCTCTATCCCACCAATATGTTAACCCCTACAGCATGAACTCATATTGTGTAGTAACTTTTGATGAGCCCATTATCAAATGCATTCTAGAAATTTAAGTTCACCACATTCCACATGTTCACCTTTATTTACCTCATTTATTATATCCGTAATGATGCCAATAAATTAGATCAACACAATTTTGTCAACACAAAACCATATTGACACCACCTGATTGTTCTAAGAGGTAACATGGTGCTGAATCTTATGTTTTTTAGGCTAAGTCTCAGTTTGTGTAAAGCTTTTTGAGGTTTTTTTTGCAGCGAGTCCTGACCAGTTTTCTTGAAGCATCTTATCAAATGCTTAGCACTGCAGGAAGAAGGTCAATCTCCTTCTCCTCTTCACCAGTGTAAGTGCCACCATTTTCTCTCTAATACCTCATACTCACTGTGTTTCTGTTACTGTACCCACATTCCATCAAGATAAACATTTCACCACTCTTACAATTGCCTGCAACTCACTGTCAGCCAGTAAGTTGCAAAAGCACTAACTCTGCATGCCCTCTATATACTGTCTACTCACTTTTCAGGATATCTTCCCACCTGCACTAAAAGTAACCGCTGTGCACCCACTTTCATCATCCTTTATATCTGCTTCTCTGTCATTCCAGGAGGAAAGCAGAGCCCAATAGAGAAACAGAGTCAAGATTGGTAGTGGGCTGCCTGACATTTGGTTCTTCACCCCTTATGTAGAGAGGATCCTGACTCTGACCGCACTGAGTGGCTAATTGACCATGTCCAAGCCTCTGGACTAAGACTTTCTTTTACTTATTGCGGCAGGACCTGCTAAGTGAAAGCTATCCCTTTGACTTGACAGAGAACTGCTGATAACCACGATAAGCTTCTTTCTTCTGTATTTGTGTAAACAACAAAACAAGACAACAGTAGTGGTAGAACATGTGTCTTGGTGGAATGTGGATACTATAACAGAGATAGAGCGAGTGTGAGTGTGACAGCAGTAGCCTGGTGTCTTTGGCTGAGGGAGCAAAGTGCAGAAAGACAAGACAGGGCAAGACAGTACAAGGCAGGGAGACTGTGATCATCCAGGTAGGTTCAGAGTGAGTGAGCGCTATGACAGCAAACAAAGAGCCCAGAGATGCAGCCTGGTTCAGTCTATGAGCTGGGTGCATGTCCAAGTGCAAACTCTTCTTGCTGCAACCAGAGGTGCAGCATTGAAGTGCAGAAGTGACATGTAAATGGATCTGAGATGTGCCATGAGGGTACTTGGAAGCTGGTAATGTCTTTGGATGTGGGGTATATCTGCATGCCATAGGATATTGCTGCCCAGTATCCAATGTGAGGGTCATTCAGAGCAATCGATGAGCTGAAAGGGCCAGATACCTGTTTTGGTCTCCATCTCGGTTACTCTACATTTAGCTTGTTTGGTGTATTTGGTAAGACAGAAAGCTGAATGTTAATGAGGTGAGTTGAGCTGTAAATGAGGCATTTAACAAGCAACAATCCTCTTAATTGCAAGTCACCGCTGCCCAAAGAAAAACTCAGCCATTTGTGGAAAGCATAAAAGATGCAGCAAACATGCTCACAACATTGAGATGGGCCTTAATGGACTTCTCGTCGAATTCTGCCACAGATCTCACAATTGCTCAGACCACTGTAAGATCCCACCCATGTGATATGAACATATGGGCGGCCTAAAGATCACTAAGCAGGGATTCTTTATTCCAATTGTATCAGGTCATTACAGACATGAAGGGAGATTTAAGTTAAAAAAGAAGGCACAGTATTTACACAGGAAACCTGTGGTTTACATCCAGTTGAGGCAATCCTTTATCTGTCTGATAGTTTTCTCATCGGGCTTCCTTTATCTGAACGCAGCCTTTCCTCTAGGAAGGGTCTATTCAACTGCTCCAGCTGTCCTGCTCAGTGCCCTCTCTCACCATGACGTCCAGCAAGGGAAGATTCTGTTGCAAAGATTGTCAAAGTGCCCTCCTGTAACCTCTTTTATAAATGAATGCAGTTTTTTCACCATGACAGACAGGAGCATTATCAAACAAAATATGAGCCAAGCTACAAAAAAAGAATGGATGGCCAAAAACTGAACCAAAAAGACAGAATTTAGGAAGTGCCTGAAAGGATGAGAAGTCAGAGAAATTCAAGGAGGAAATTCCAGAGCTTAAGACCCAAGCAGCTGACATCACAGATTGCAACAGTAGAACAACTCAAGTTGGGAGCATTCAAGAGGAGGATAACAAATTTTGAAAGATGTTTACATTGAATAATGTTCATTTACCTTTTCAGTGTTAATAGGAGTATTTTCCAATTTCTCATGTGGATCAGATTTACTAAATTGCATATATAATAGATATATATACCTATTTCCATAAACTAGAATATAGTGGCAAGGGTGCCCTGTTTAATCTCCAAATCTGGTAATATTTGTCCAGACAACACCAGAGAAAGACATATTGGTTCATAGGAGAACAGGTCACTGGAGTGGTCTTTGAGCTGAATCCTAAAATATACAATGGCTAATCCTTTTTTTCCTGATTGATAGTGGCATTTGGCTTTCATCATCATTTATTTTTGCTAAAACATGTCAATGACCAATGAAGTTAGTGATCTGGAGCTGCTAGTGTGGTCATAACCTGGAAATTAGACCTGAAATACCATCCAGTGTTGCACACATTTTGTTGATGTCAAGATTCCTCAGTCTAATCTCAATGTTTAAAAATACACATAATCTACATTAGGAACAGAGCAACATTGAAACAGATTTAACCCTTTAAATCTGATCATGATTGATCTACAACCTAATTTCACAAAGTCACCTTTCCCCCAGAGCTTTCCGTTTACTCCTTCTCTTATATTCGAGTTTAAATTCAAATATACTTGAGAGAAAAAGATTAGCCATCCACTTCCCTTTTTATTACTTTCTACCTCATTTAATGGCATTTTAATCATTTCTATACCCGGGCTCTCAAATCTCTGTGGTCTTCCACTATCCCTACTTTTCGACCACTTAGGAAATACCTTGTTTTATCATTTTCAGCCCCATATGGATTACCTCATATTTTCCTATGCCAAAATGCATTTGCCAGTTTTATTTATTAACTTAATCTATTAATATATCTTTATGGTTTTTCGCTTTCAACTATACTGCTCAAAATGCTGCTTATCTTTAGTCATTGATAAGTCTGGTTATGATGCTTTCTATCCCACTATCTAAATCATTATAAGTACGGTAAATAGTTGCAGCACATTGCGACACACCATGAGCCACTTCCTGCGTGCCTGCTCATTATCGCTAATTGCTATCTCCCACACTCAATTAATTTCTTAATTAGACCAATAACTTGCCTTCAATTCCAAGAATTCCAATATTAGCTATCAGTCTTTTAAGAGGGACTTTATCAAATGCCTTCAGGTAGAACATAATGTCTTTAGCCATTCCCTTGTCCGGTACTTGAGGCAACTTTTAAAGAACTCAAGTTCATCCATCAGGCCAGCCTGTGATTTACAAACCCATGTGGTGTACTCTGAATGGATGAAAGTTTTCGAGATGTTCCATCACCCTATCCCTAATTGCAGATTCAAGTAATGACCCAACAATAGTTTTGTGTGGTTAAAATGTGGAATAGATCCCATGTGGAGCCTCAAAGAGCTCAGGTAGAGGTTTATGAAAGTCAAAAAAAGGGTGTCCTTCAGAATGGGGCTGGATGCATGGTAAATAGGTCACAAAACTCTATCATATATATCTTTAGCTAATTTAAAGGAATTGCTCTGGAGGATCTAAATGGAATCCAATCTCTCAATTCTGTTATAAAGCGGAGGTCAACCACCCTCTGAAAATGAAAACCGAAATACCCAAAGAGGAGTGTTTCACTCTATATAATCTGTAGGAGTGTGAAAAGTGGTGTAACCTGCCTTTCAGCAACTTCTAGTGGTCAAATAAAATAAATCCCTGATACTCACTTTAAAATCAACAAGTAACAATTTATTTATCTTAACTCTAAAGTGAACAAATTAACTAAAGTATTAACAAACCAAATAAACCCCTTCTAAATACTGACTATTCACAAATAAAGCCAGATTCTAATGGTATGCTGTTCCAATAAATATAAATCCCACTTATATAAAATAAAATTTAAAAAAAGAATTTAGTCTCTCAAAATTACAGCCAGGTGATGTCTTCCAGAACGTTCTGTGCCTTCTCCATTGATTCTTCTGTCAGGAATGTTAACTAGTTATGCTGTTGGTACCTTTGTGATTTAGATGGTACTTTCTCTAAGACACAGAATAGGCTGTGAGAGCCAGTGATTCTCTCTTGTGAGCTGAGGGCTGTTAGCTCTGGTGGATGGTGGTTAGCTCTGGGGCTTTGTCCAACTGCCCCCTTCTTTTTATACCCTTGATGACAAATCAATATTTATTACAGTAAGATTGGTCCAATGTTGTGAAAACCATCAGATTTAAATTTAACTGGTTTTTGGTATCTAAGTGCCTGTTTCAAATTGATTGGCTAAATTCAAAAACTCATTGTCTCGGTAAAAACTGCTGCTTGGCCTGCTAACTGTACCCCCTTTTAAAGGGACCACTCAATACTTTCCCTCTTAGCATTTTACAAACACCAAATTGTAACTTCCTGCCTCCCAGTCCATAAGTACTCTACCCAAATTTGCAACACTTCTCACAGTTTGAGACAACAAGGTGCAGAGCTAGATGAA
>NW_025965776.1:17635-22616 GCF_021869965.1 Rhincodon typus | reverse complement strand
AAAGTGGCCTCTCCTCGTGTTGGTCTATCTACATACTGTGTCAGGAGGAAGGGTTCTGAGGAAGGGTCACCGGACCCGAAACGTTAACTCTGTTTTCTCCTCCACAGATGCTGCCAGACCTGCTGAGCTTTTCCAGCAACTTTGTTTTTGTTCCTATGTTAATAGCATCTCAGGTTTGTTTAACACATCCTCATCAGTGGTGTGACCCTTTGATCTCTTACTTATAAATTCTGTGTCTGATACTTCCTCTCTCACTAACACCTGAAGAACGAAACTCCGAAAGCTGGTGTTTTCAAATAAACCTGTTGGACTATAACCTGGTGTCATGTGATTTCTGACTGTGAAGACAGACAAATTAGTATCAACAGCCTGTAAACACCTCTGGCTGTAGGTATTAGAAACAGGTTTTTCCTGTAGGAAATGATGGTGTTGCGTTGAATTAAGAGAGCTGTGTATCAGTGTCATTATACTGCATGCTTCAGGTGGAACTCTTGTGCTGCAGTGGTAGTATCCCTACTTCGGAGCTAGGAGGCCTGGGTTCAAGTGCCACCTGCTCCAGAGGCATGTAATAACATCTCCAAGCAGGTTGATTAGAAAACGTCTACTGCATGCTTCAGAGGTAAAGTGTTCAGATAAAAGATCATCAGTCTACCACCTACCTGTAGGAGCCACAGAGAACAGCATTGCAATCCACCAGCATGAATCGCTCTATCAAGTTGCCAGTAAAAGACATCCCAGATCTGCAAATGTAGGTTGATCCTGTTAATGTCCTCACTCTCAGGAACTGAAAAGAAGGAAAAAAGATAGGTAACGTACAAACCAGAACAGGCTCCATTTCTAATTATTCATGCTATGGTATGGTAGTAGTTCACCATTAAGCTCACTTGCAACTCATTCAATGCTTTTTCTATCTATAGAATAAAGCTACCCACCAGGGGATTACATGAGGACATAAGCAAATCCCATCATTGACAATATGAATATAATTGGTGTACAAATTGTGGATGACATCAGAAAAATAAACTTAACAAGAACTAAAATGATACATTAATATCTTTCAGGGAGATTTCTTTACTTTTCATGGGACATGGATGTCACCCTTAAGGCCAACATTTGTTGGCTATCCTAAGTGAATGACTTGCTCAGCCATTTTAATTAAGAGTCAACTATTTTGTGGTGATTTTGGAGTCACATGTAGGTCGTATCAGGTAAGAACAGTATTTTCTTCCTTAACTGACATTAGTGAACCAGGTAGGTTTTATAAGAAAAACCTATGACTAGCTTTATATTCCAGATGAATGAAATGAATTTAAATCCCACCAGCTACTGGTTACCATTACACCACTGTCTCTAGCCCACAAAATACTCCAGTCTTATACGATGTTACTGGTGTGGTGGCATCATTGTGCACTTGAGGGTTTGATCGATTACTTTAGAATCAGTCATGTCACGTGGATGCTGCATTTGGTGTGGCCCTGAGGTCCCCAGTGTCCCAAACAATTTGATTCATTCCACATCATATTAAGAATGACTTAAGGCACTGGATACAGCAATGGCTAAAAGCCATAGTAAGATCACACGATCATAAGAAACAGGAGTAGGTGTAGGCTATTCAGCCCATCAAAGCCTGCTCCACTATTCAATAAGATCATGGCTGATCTGATTGTGGGCTCAATACTATTTTCTCACCACCCCCCAACCCCGGCTCACAACATCCCCAATAATCCCGGCCAAAAAAAAATCTGTGTAACTGAGACTATAACAAAGACTGGAGTACTTTGTGGGCTAGGGACAGTGGTGCATTGTTAATCAGTAGCTGGTGGAATTTAAATGCATTTCATTCATCTTGAAAGAGGGACAGGACTGGCAGCTTAATGTTCGGGGATGAGTTTTAGACGAGACAGAGGAGGAAGCAGGAGGAGTTGCATGAGATAACAAGGCGTAGAGCTGGATGAACACAGCAGGCCAAGCAGCATCAGAGGAGCAGGAAGGCTGACGTTTCGGGCCTAAACTCTTCTTCAGAAATGGGGGAGGGGAAGGGGGTTCTGAAATAAATAGGGAGAGAGGGGGAGGCGGATAGAAGATGGATAGAGGACAAGATAGGTGGAGAGGAGACAGACCGGTCAAAGAGGCGGGGATGGAGCCAGTAAAGGTGAGTGTAGGTGGGGAGATAGGGAGGAGATAGGTCAGTCCAGGGAGAACGGACAGGTCAAGGAGGCGGGATGAGGTTAGTAGGTAGGAGATGGGGGTGGGGCTTGAGGTGGGAGGAGGGGATAGCTGGGAGGAAGGACAGGTTAGGGAGGCGGGGACGTGTTGGGCTGGTTTTGGGATGTTAGGGAGCATATCACAGCTGTGTTGAGGGAGGATGCCCTGCAGGGATCTTGCTGCTGGTCAATGCATTGAGCTTGGAGTTGTGAGGTCACATTGCAGCTGTACAGGACATTGGTTAGGCCACTTTAAAACACTGCATTCAATTCTGGTCTCCCTGCTATAGGAAAAATGTTGTGAAACTTAAAAAGGTTCAGAAAAAAATTACAAAGATGTTGCCAGGATTGGAGGGTTTGAAGGTTTGAACAATACGGACAGGCTGAATAGGCTGGGGCTGTTTTCCCTGGAGAGTGGTTATAAACCTATAGAGGTTGATAAAATCATGAGGGGCATGGATAGGGTGAATATCCAAGGTCTTCTCCCAGGGGTGGGGGAGTCCAAACCTAGAGGGCATAGGTTTAAGGTGGAAGGGAAAGATTTAAAAGGGACGTAAAGGGCAACATTTTCATACACAGGGTGGCGTGTGTATAGAATGATCTGGCAGAGGAAGTGGTGGAGGTTGGTACAACTGCAACATTTAAAAGGCATTTGGATGGGTATATGAATAGGAAGGGTTTAGAGGGATATGGGCCAAATGCTAACAAATGGGACTAGATTAATTTAGGATATCTGGTTGGCATGAACAAGTTGGATTGAAGCGTCAGTTTCTGTGCTGTACATCTCTATTACGGGTACAGCTCAGGAATAGGAAGGGTGCAATCACAATGCTGGGATTGTACTATAGACCTCCCAGGTGCCAGCAAGAGATAGAGGAAGAGATATGTAGTCAGATTCTGGAAAAATGAGAAAGCAACAGGGTTGTTGTGGTGGGTGATTTTAACTTCCCCCATATTGACTAGGACGCCCTTACTGCCAGTGGTTTGGATGGGAGCAATTTGTTAGTTGTGTCCAGGAGGGTTTTTTGAAACAGTATGTGGATAGTCCAATGAGGGAGGGGGCCGAAAAGAGCACGGCCAGGTGATCAGAGTTTCTGTCGGGGAGCTTTTTGGGAATAGAGATCGTAATTCCATAAGTTTTCAGATACTTACGGATAAGGGCAAGAGTAGACCTCAGATGAAGGTGCTAAATTTGGGGAAGGCCATATATCATCGAATTAGGCAAGAATTGGAGAATGTGGATTGGGAGCAGTTGTTTGAACGTAGATCCACATCTGACGTGGGAGTCTTTTAAAGACCCGTTGATTAAAGTGCAGGACAAGCATGTTCCTGTGAAAATGAAAGGCAGGATTCTGGAACCTTGGATCACAGGAGAATTTATCGGCTTAGTCAAAAAAAGGAAACATACCTAAGGTCTAGACAACTAAAAATAGATGGAGTCCTTGAAGAATATAGAAAAAGTAGGAAGGAGCTCAAAAAGGCAGTTGGGAGGGCTAAAAGGTGGCTATGAAATATCCTTGGCCAGCAGGGTTAAGGAGAATCCCAAAGCATTTTATGCAAATATTAGGAGTGAGAAGGTAGCTAGGGAAAGAGTAGGCCCATGCAAGATTGTGTGGAGCCAAAGGAAATGGGTGAGATCCTTAATGAGTACTTTAAGTCTGTACTCACCAATTCAACAAAGAGAGGGACACAAAGGATGTTGAGATTAGGGAAAGGTGTGTGAATACTCTCGGGCAGGTAAACATAATGAAGTGTTGGGTGTCTTGAAATGTTTTAAGGTAGACAGGTCCCCAGAGCCAGATGGGATCTATCCCAGGAAACTGTGGGAAGCAAGGGAGGAAATATCTCGGGCCTTAACATATGTATTTGCATTGTTTTGACCTCAGGTGAGGTTCCAGAGGACTGGAGAATGGCCATTGTTGTTCCTTTGTTTCAGAAGGGATACAGAGATAATGCAGGTGAACCTGACATCAGTGGTGGGGAAGCTGTGGAGAAGAAACTGAGAGTCAGGATTTATTCACATTTGGAAGCAAATAGACTTGTTAGTGATAAGCAGCACGGGTTTGAGAGGGGAAGATCATGTCCCACCAACTTCACTGAATTTTTTTGAGGAGGTGACAAGAATGATTGAGGGAAGGGCAGTGGATGTTATCTACATGAATTTTTGTGAGGCATTTAATAAGGTACCTCAAGGCAGGCTAGTACAAAAGGTAGTCTCATGGGATCCAGAGTGAGCTGGCTAGATGGATGCAAAATTGGCTTAGTCATAGAACACAGAGCAGCAGTGGAATGGTGCTCTTCAGAATGGAGATCAGGAACGAGTGGTGTTTCGCAAGGATCAGTGCTGGGACCTTTGTTGTTTGTAATATATATATAAATGATCTGCAGGAAAATTTAGATGGTCTGATTAGTAAGTTTGCGGATGACAACAAAATTGGCAGGGTTGCAGACAGTGAGGATATAGCATCAAAGGATACAGCGGGATATAGATTGAGTGCAGATTTGGGAAGAGAAATGGCAGATGGAGTTTAATCCTGACAAATGCGAGGTGATGCATTTTGGAAGATCGAATTCTGATGTGAATTATACAATAAATGGCAGAACCCTCAGGAGCATTGACATACAGAGGGATCTGGGCATACAGTCCATAGATCCCTGAAAGACGCAACATAGGTGGATAAGGTGGTCAAGAAGGCTTACAGCACTCTTGCCTTCATCAGCCAGAGCATCAAATATAAAAGTTTGAGATAACACGGTGTAGAGCTGGATGAACACAG
>NW_025965776.1:15209-17135 GCF_021869965.1 Rhincodon typus | reverse complement strand
AACATCGAGGGCCGAAGGGCCTGTACTGCGCTGTAATGTTCTATGTTTTATGTTCTATGTTCCAGCTGGTGCAGAAAATAGGGAGGTGTGTGGGGTAGGGAGTAAACGATAGGATAGAGCCCAAAGATAGAGAAAGACAGTTGGCCAGACAAAGGAGTTGCTAACGATCAGGCTGGGAGGATGAGTAGTTGTTAATGGGGACTGTTAGTTACTAACAACAGGGGGTGTGTAAAGGCAGGCTATGTGGTAACAAGGCCTGGTGTGTGGGGTGGGGGGCTGGGACATGGGAGAGTTTAGGACCTAAAATTATTGAACTCAGTATTGAGTCCGGAGGGCTGTAGGGCCCCCAAGCGGAAAATGGGGTGTTGTTCCTCCAGCTTGCATTGGGCTTCACTGGAATACTGCAGCAAGCCGGAGACAGAGATGTTGGCCAGGGAGCAGGGTGGTGCATTGAAGTGGCAGGCAACAGGTAGTTCAGGGTCTTTTTTGCAAGCAGAACGTAGATGTTCTGCAAAGTGGTCGCCAAGTCTATGCTTCGTTTCCTCAATGTAGAGGAGACCACATTGTGAGCAGCGAATGCAGTAGAGGAAACCCACACAGGCACGTAGAGAACTTGCAAGCTACACAAAGACAGTTGCCCAAGGGTGGGATCAAACCCAGGTCTCTGGCACTTTGAGGCAGCAGTGCTAACCACTGAGCCACCATGCCACCCACCCTCAATTTAGGATTGAAAATAAACAGGTGTTCAGGATCAAGAACAGAAAGGGTTTTAGGATCAGTGTTTCAAGTGATTCCAGACCTGAAATGTACAAAGCATCAGTATCAGGAGCCCCGAGGGAGTCAGGATAAACCATCTACAGAAATGTGCTAATCATGCAAAACTTCAATCTACATGTGGACTGCATAAACCTAATTGGTATAAATATTGATGGGGGCGAGGGACTATAAATTCCTGAAATGGAAACTAAAAAAAACTCCACACAGACCAGTATCCCATCAACAAATCACCCTTTATTCACACATGCACAGCTCTTGCCACGGGTACAGCTTTCTCAGAGCCAGCTCTGAGGGTGAACAGTATCTCTGAGACTCCTGTTTATATCTCTCAGCCAGGGCTCCCTGATTGGACCAGGTTAACAGCCCCAATCAGGGAACTCATATTCTATGAGGTCATAGAAACACAAAAACATAGACAGGAGCAGGAGGAGGTCATTCGGCCTTTTGAGCCTGCTCAGCCATTCTTCATGATCATTGCTGATGATCCAACTCAATAGCCTAATCCTGCTTTCTGCCCATAACCTTTGATCCCATTCGCCCCAAGTGCTATATCTAGTCACCTCTTGAATACATTCAATGTTTTCATTTCAACTACTTCCTGTGGTAATGAATTCCACAGGCTCACCACTCTTTGGATGAAGAAATGTCTCCCCATCTCCGTCCGAAATGGCCAACCCCAAATCCTCATACTGTGACCCCTGGTTTTGGACACACCCACGATGGGGAACATCCTCCCTCCATCTACCGGTCCAGTCCTGTTAGAATTTTATAAGTCTCTATGAGATCCCCCCTCATTTGTCTGAACTCTAGTGAAAACAATTCCAACCGAGTCAATCTCTCCTCATACATCAGACCTGCCATCCCCAGAATCAGCCTGGTAAACCTTCGCTGCACTCCATCGAGAGCAAGAGCATCCTTCCTTGGAAAAGGAGACCAAAACTGCACACGATACTCCAGGTGTGACCTCACCAAGGCCCTGTATAACTGCAACAACACATCCCTGCTCCTGTACTCAAAACCTCTCGCAATGAAGGCCAATATACCATTTACCTTCTTTACCACCTGCTGTACCTGCATGCTTACCTTCAGCAACTGGTGCACAATAGAACATAGAACATAGAACATTACAGCGCAGTACAGGCCCTTCGG
>NW_025965776.1:8323-14709 GCF_021869965.1 Rhincodon typus | reverse complement strand
TCTAGTCTAATAGACTGTATCTCAGTATTCTCCTCGACTACATTGTCCCACTGCACACTCCCCTCTCTCAATTTAAAGCCATTCAGGTAGTACAAAGAACAAAGAAACTTACAGCACAGGAATAGGCCCTTCGGCCCTTCAAGCCTGCGCCAATTCAGATCCTCTATCTAAACCTGTTGCCTATTTTCCAAGGATCTGTATCCCTCTGCTCCCTGCCCATTCATGTATCTGTCGAGATATATCTTAAATGACGCTATCGTGCCCGCCTCTACCACCTCCGCTGACAACGCGTTTCAGGCACCCACCACCTTCTGTGTAAAGAACTTTCCATGCATATCTCCCTTAAACTTTTCCCCTCTCACCTTGAAATCGTGACCCGTAGTAATTGAGTCCCCAACTCTGGGGAAAAAGCTTCTTGCTATCCACCCTGTCTATACCTCTCATGATTTTGTAGACCTCAATCAGGTCCCCCCTCAGCCTCCATCTTTCTAATGTAAATAATCCTAATCTACTCAACCTCCCTTCATAGCTAGCGCCCTCCATACCAGGCAACATCCTGGTGAACCTCCTCTGCACCCTCTCCAAAGCATCCACATCCTTTTGGGAATCTGGTGACCAGAACTGTACGCAGTATTCCAAATGTGGTTGAACCAAAGTCCTATACAACTGTAACATGACCTGCCAACTCTTGTACTCAATACCCCGTCCGATGAATGAAAGCATGCCGTATGCCTTCTTGACCACTCTATCCACCTGCGTTGCCCCCTTCAGGGTACAATGGACCTGAACACCCAGATCTCTCTGTGCATCAATTTTCCCCAGGGCTTTTCCATTTACTGTATAGTTCGCTCTTGAATTGGATCTTCCAAAATGCATCACCTC
Source organism: Rhincodon typus (assembly GCF_021869965.1). Lineage (NCBI taxonomy): Eukaryota > Metazoa > Chordata > Chondrichthyes > Orectolobiformes > Rhincodontidae > Rhincodon > Rhincodon typus. The sequence continues at coordinate 13,827 of NW_025965776.1, read as the reverse complement.
GCATTTGCCTGGATTGAACTCCATCTGCCATTTCTCCACCCAACTCTCCAATCTATCTATATTCTGCTGCATTCTCCGACAGTCCCCTTCACTATCTGCTACTCCACCAATCTTAGTGTCATCTGAAAACTTGCTAATCAGACCATCCATACCTTCCTCCAGATCATTTATGTATATCACAAACAACAGTGGTCCCAACACAGAGCCCTGTGGAACACCACTGGTCACTGTTCTCCATTTTGAGAAACTCCCTTCCACGACAACTCTGTCTCCTGCTGCCCAGCCAGTTCTCTATCCATCTAGCTCATACACCCTGGACCCCATGCGACTTCACTTTCTCCATCAGCCTACCATGGGGAACCTTATCAAATGCCTTACTGAAGTCCATGTATATGACATCTACAGCCCTTCCCTCATTTATCAACTTTGTCACTTCCTCAAAGAATTCTATCAAGTTGGTAAGACATGACCTTCCCTGCACAAAACCATGCTGCCTATCACTAATAAGCCCATTTTCTTCCAAATGTAAATAGATCCTATCCCTCAGTATCTTCTCCAGCAGCTTCCCCACCACTGACAACAGGCTCACCGGTCTATAATTACCTGGATTATCCTCGCTACCCTTCTTAAACAAGGGGACAACATTAGCAATTCTCCAGTCCTCCGGGACCTCAGCCATGCTCAAGGATGCTGCAAAGATATCTGTTAAGGCCCCAGCTATTTCCTCTCTCACTTCCCTCAGTAACCTGGGGTAGATCCCATCCGGACTTGGGGACTTGTCCACCCTAATGCCTTTTAGAATACCCAACACTTCCCCCCCCTCCTTATGCCGACTTGACCTAGAGTAATCAAACATCTATCCCTAACCTCAACATCCGTCATGTCCCTCTCCTCAGTGAATACCGACACAAAGTACTCATTAAGAATCTCACTCATTTTCTCTGACTCTCTTGCATAACTTCCCTCCTTTGTCCTTGAGTGGGCCAACCCTTTCTCCAGTTACCCTCTTGCTCCTTATGTACAAATAAAAGGCTTTGGGATTTTCCTTAACCCTGTCTGCTAAAGATATTTCCTGACCCCTCTTAGCCCTCTTAATTCCTCATTTCAGATTGGTCCTACTTTCCCGATATTCTTCCAAAGCTTCGTCTGTTTTCAGTCGCCTAGACCTTTATGTATGCTTCCTTTTTCCTCTTTGCTAGTCTCATAATTTCACCTGTCATCCATGGTTCCTTAATCTTGCCCTTTCTATCCCTCATTTTCACAGTGACATGTCTGTCCTGCACTCTAATCAACCGCTCTTTAAAAGTCTCCCACATATCAAATGTGGATTTACCCTCAAACAGCTGCTCCCAATCCACATTCCCCAGCTCCTGTTAAATTTTGCTATAGTTGGCCTTCCCCCAATTCAGCACTCTTCCTTTAGGACCACTCTCGTCTTTGTCCATCAGTATTCTTAAACTTATGGAATTGTGATCAGTATTCCCAAAGTAATCCCCTACTGAAACTTCAACCACCTGGCCGGGCTCATTCCCCAACACCAGGTCCAGTATGGCCCCTTCCCGAGTTGGACTATTTACATACTGCTCTAGAAAACCCGCCTGGATGCTCCTTACAAATTCTGCTCCATCTAAACCCCTAACACCAAGTGAATCCCAGTCAATGTTGGGAAAATTAAAATCTCCCATCACCATCACCCTGTTGCTCCTACATCTTTCCATAATCTGTCTACATATTTGTATCTCTATCTCACGCTCGCTGTTGGGAGGCCTGTAGTACAGCCCCAACATTGTTACTGCACCTTTCCTATTTCTGAGCTCTGCCCATATTGCCTCACTGCTCAAGTCCTCCATCGTGCCCTCCTTCAGCACAACTGTGATATCCTCTTTGACCAGTAATACAACTCCTCCACCCCTTTTACCTCCCTCTCTATCCTGCCTGAAGCATCTATATTCTGGGATGTTTAGTTGCCAATCTTGCCCTTCTCTCAACCAAGTCTCAGTAATAGCAATAACATCATACTCCCAGGTACTAATCCAAGCCCTAATTTCATCTGCCTTACCTACTAACTTGTCACATTGGAACAAATGCACCTCAGACCACCTATCCCTTTGCATTCATCATCTGCTCTCTGCCTCCTCTTCCCCTTAGTCACACTGACTTCATTATCTCGTTCCTTACAGGCTTTAGTTACTCTCTCCTTACTGTCCACTCACCTCCTCATTTGGTTCCCATCCCCCTGCCACATTAGTTTAAACCCTCCCCAACAGTGTTAGCAAAAGCACCCCCTAGGACATTGGTTCCAGTCCTGCCCAGGTGTAGACCGTCTGATTTGTAATAGTCCCACCTCCCCCAGAACTGGTCCCACTGTCCCAAAAATCTGAACCCCTCCCTCCTGCACCATCTCTCAAGCCACTCATTTATCCTGCCTATTCTTTCATTTCTACTCTGACTAGCACGTAGCACTGGTAACAATCCTGAGATTACTACCTCTGAGGTCCTACTTTTTAACTTGACTCCTAACTCCCTAAGTTCTGCTTGTAGGACCTCATCCCGTTTCTTACCTATATCATTGGTGCCTATATGCACCATGACAGCTGGCTGTTCACCCTCCCCCTTCAGAGTGTCCTGCAGTCGATCTGAGACATCCCTGACCTGTGCACCTGGGAGGCAACATACCATTCGGGAGTCTCGTTTTCGACCACAGAACCGCCTGTCTACTCCCCTTACAATTGAATCCACTATGACTATAGCCCTTCCACTCTTTTTCCCGCCCTTCCGTACAGCAGAGCCAGCCACAGTGCCATGAACCTGGCTACTGCTGCCTTCCCCTGGTGAGCCATCTCCCCCAACAGTATCCAAAACGGTATACCTGTTTTGGAGGGAGATGACCACAGGGGACACCTGCACTGCCTTCCTGCTTTTTTTCTGCCTTTTGGTCACCCATTCCCTCTCTCCCTCAGCAATCCTAATCTGCGGTGTGACCAATTTGCTGAACATGCTATCCATGACTTCCTCAGCGTCGCGGATGCTCCAAAGTGAGTCCATCCGCAGCTCCAGAGCCGTCATGCGGTCTAACGAGAGCTGCAGCTGGACACACTTCCTGCACGTGTAGGAGTCAGGGACATCAACCGCGTCCCTGAGCTCCCACATTGAGCAAGAGGAGCATAACACAGGTCTGGGATCTCCTGCCATTTTTACTCTTAAGCTTAGCTTCGTCCTACTATAATATCAAACAATAGATAAATGAAATGAAAAAAAATTTGTACCAAATCTCTCTACTTACCAGCACATGATTAAAAAAACAAAAAGAAAAACACTTACCTTATCAACACACCAGAGTCTTTTTTTTTGGTCAGAGGAGGAGGGTGGCTGGGACACACTACACGTGTAGTGTCTCAGGTTTAGCCACTGCCCAAATATATCAGTTCATCACCTTCCCAGAGCACAATTGGACCGCTCCCACTCAGCTCCACTGCTGAAATAAAGAACTTACCTCCGAGCAGGCCCCTGGTCCTCGCTCTCACCGCTCCTGCTGCTGCTGCAAAAAATGGAGTAATCTGCCAAATTGTTTATGCTTCCGAAGTGAATAACCTCACATTTATCCACATTATACTGCATCTGCTATTGATTTGCCCAATCACCCAACCTGTCGCGACCATGCTGAAGGATCTCTGCATCCTCATCACACTTCACCCTCCCACCCAACTTGGTATCATCTTGTTCCACCTGGCTCGGAAGAACTTCATCCTCTTCTTCAGACAGTAAAGGTGTCGAGGCTGTGACATCCACCATGTTCATCTCAGGCTCTGAGGGTTTCTTCAATGCTAGATGGAGTGGTAGAACCCATGGGTCCAAACAGTCTTTCCAGCTGCGCTGAGGGGCTGGGTATATTTTGCCCCTGTCCTGTTTGTGAGTTTGTAGCTTTCATGTGGTCCATGTGCTTGTTCAGGACCACCTCACCTCCCTGAACATTGTGTGTCACAGGACCTGAACTTGTGTCGGCCAGGCCTCTTACCCATGCAGGGCCATTCCTGTGGTTCCTACTCCAAACTTTGCCCCCTGAAGTAAACTGTCTCTCTCGCTTTGAGGAATTTTGTGTCCAGCATTAGCATTCCTGACACCGTTTCACCCTCCCCCCCACCCCGCCACCCAGGTCCAGGAAGATCAGGTTTAACATGGTGCAAAGTCTTCTCCCCATCAGTAACTCTGCTGCAGTTATCCCTGTAGTCGCATGAGGAGTGGTCCGATTATCAAATAGGAACTGGGACAGTTTGGTACCTAGTGAAGCTGTAGGCTTCCTCCCTAAGCCTGCCTTCAAAGTTTGGACTGCCCTTTCTGCCAGACCATTGGATGATGAATGATGGGGAGCTGTCCTTGTATGCCAAATACCATTTAACTTTATGAAATATTTGAATTCTCTGCTGGTAAATGATGGCCCATTGTCAGTGACCAACATGCCTGGGAACCCAAGTATTGCAAAAGATACGCACAGACTTTCTATCGTCATCCAATGTTTGATGAATGGGTGGCACAGCCTTGACCTTTTGGAGTAGCCTTAGCAGAGGTTTGCGGTCTGTTACCATTACAAATTTACATCTGTAAAAGCAGTTGTGGAGCTTTCTCACACCAAAGATGACCGTCAAACCTTTCTTCTCTATCTTGGCATATTTGTGCGCTTTGGCGTCAACCAAAGTCTGGGAAGCATACACTACTGGGCATTCCTCTCCATTGGGTCATCTGTGAAAAAACCCTACCCCACTACCATATGGGGAGGCGTCGCATGTCAGCACCGTATCTCACTTGGGATCATAGTGTGCCAACACCTTAGACAATGATAGCTGCTTCTCCACTTCCCTAAAGGCTATATCTTGGCTACGAGAACATTTTCAAGGCTGACCGTTTTTCAATAGCAAATGTAAGGGTGCCAGGATGGAGACCAGCTGATGTATGAACTTTCCGTAATAATTCACCAATCCATGGAAAGACCTAAGCTCCAGTACAGACCTGGGAGCTGGGACACCTTTGACCACCTTTACATTGTCTTCCAACAGGTGTAACTGGTCTTGTTGACTCTATAGCCCAAGTAGGTCACTTGGAGTGCCTGAAACATGTTTTTCCCTTCGAAGGTGTACACCCGCCTTGGAGAAACATTTAAGCACAATGTTCAGATTCTTCAGTTAACCATTCAGATTTTTTTTATTTATTCACAGGATGAGGGCGCCGCTGACCAGGCAGCATTTAGTGCCCATCCCTAATTGCCCAGAGGGCAGTTAAGAGTCATTCACATTGCTGTGGGTCTGGAGTCACATGTAGGCCAGACCAGGTAACAATGGCAATTTCCTTCCCTAAAGGATGTTAGTGAACCAGATGAGTTTTTCCGACAGTTGGTTCACGGTCATCATTAGATTCTTAATTCCAGATATTTTGTTGAATTCAAATTCCACCATCTGCCATGGTGGCATGGGATTGAGGGTGATTTAGCGGTTTGGATCAGAAATTGGCTA
>NW_025965776.1:6115-7823 GCF_021869965.1 Rhincodon typus | reverse complement strand
GTGTGTTACTGGGGGAGAGGTGGGTGAACAGAGTCGGGGGAGTGTGTGTTAGTGGGGGAGAGGTGGGTGAACAGAGTCGGGGAAGTGTGTGTTACTGGGGGAGGGGTGGGTGAACAGAGTGGGGGGCTAGTGTGTTACTGGGGGTCAGTTGGGTGAACAGAGTCGGGGGAGTGTGTGTTACTGGGGGGGAGGTGGGTGAACAGAGTCGGGGGAGTGTGTGTTACTGGGGGAGAGGTGGGTGAACAGGGCAGGTACGGAGTGAGGCTATCGGTTGTGTTTCCTAACCACCTGGATTAAATGATTGGGGTTGGGTGTGAGTTACCTGCAGTGGGGGTGGCTTTCCCAGTGTGGGATATCAGGTGTGCAGTGAGCTACCCAGTGTGGGTTATTGGGTTTGGCTGTGTGTGAGAGTTATTGGGTGTCACTGACCTGACTGGGATTAGTTGCTGAGTGGAACCTGTAGTCTTTATTGACCTGTGCTGTCAATGGCAGGGCTGCCTGGCTCCCGTGAAGATCATCATCCCAAAGGGATCCATCCTGGATCCATCAGTGGACGCTGCGGTTGTAGGCGGTAACGTGCTGACATCACAGCGAGTCGTCGACGTCATATTCAAAGCATTTGAGGTTTGCGCAGCCTCACAGGTGAGCACGAGCAAGTGTGAGAGCTGGTGGGATAAGATCACCAGCTCTGCATTCTCAGCATTGATGCCAGCTTCTCCCTGTGCAAAGATACCACCAGCTCTGCTGGCACACCCACCACCTGATCTGTGTCCGGTCGATAGAGAGGTGCTGGCGTGATGCCTGGTGAAGGGGTTCCGAAACACAGGGCACACCAGCCAAAGGGGCAACATTCAGACCCAGGCCACCAAACCAGGCCCAGTGCCACTGTCTCTAAACTTTAGACAAATGAGAGGGAACCTCATGGAAACATGTGAAATTCCGATGGAGTAAAATCAGGAAGGATAATCCTGATATCCGGGAAGTCCAGAACCAGGCTCACAGTCTAAGGATACAGGCTAGGGCTGAGACGAGGAAAAATGTCTTCACCCAGAGAGTGGGGAGCCTCTGGAAGTCTGTGGTTGAATCCAAAATATCGAATGTTTTCAAGAAAGACAAAGATATAGTTCTCATGGAGAAAGGGATTAAAGGGTATGGGCGGAAAGTGGGAACAGTGCACCAAGTTGGATTGTGATGTGTTGGTATTATTATTTGATTATTAATCTGCAGACCAGACAATGTTCCAAGGACCTGGGGTCAAATCCCACAATGTCACGATTTGGTTAAGTTCAAATAAAAGTTGGGTATTAAGAGTCTAATTTCATGAAAGTGTTGCTAATTATCAAGAAGACCCCTTTTGGGTGATTCATGTCGTTTAGGTAAGGAAATCTGCCATCCTTACCTGGTCTGGCCTCTTACAATGTGGCTGCCACTTAACTGCTATTTGACTAATTAGGGATGGGCAATAAATACTGTCCTAGCCGGGGACCGGTAATCTATGAGTGAATTAAAAATAAAGTATTGACTGTCCGATACTACAGTGACCGTAAGGGTCAGTACTGAGGGAGCGCCGCACTGTCGGAGGGTCTGTGCTGAGGGAGCGCCGCACTGTCGGAGGGTCAGTGCTGAGGGAGCGCCGCACTGTCGGAGGGTCAGTAATATGGGAGCGCCACACTGTCGGAGGTCAGTGTTGAGGGAGTGGGCACTGTTG
>NW_025965776.1:4009-6015 GCF_021869965.1 Rhincodon typus | reverse complement strand
CTGTCGGAGGGTCAGTGCTGAGGAAGTGGGCACTGTCGGAGGGTCAGCGCTGAGGGAGTGCCGCACTGTCGGAGGGTCAGTGCTGAGGGAGTGGGCACTGTCGGAGGGTCAGTGCTGAGGAAGTGCTGCACTGTCGGAGGGTCAGCGCTGAGGGAGTGCTGCACTGTCGGAGGGTCAGTACTGAGGGAGTGTCACACTGTCGGAGGGTCAGTGCTGAGGGAGTGTCACACTGTCGGAGGGTCAGTGGTGAGAGAGCGCCGCACTGTCGGAGGGTCAGTGCTGAGGGAGCGCCGCACTGTCGGAGGGTCAGTGCTGAGGGAGTGGTTACTGTCGGAGGGTCAGTGCTGAGGGAGCGCCGCACTGTCGGAGGGTCAGTAATATGGGAGCGCCACACTGTCGGAGGTCAGTGTTGAGGGAGTGGGCACTGTTGGAGGGTCAGCGCTGAGGGAGTGGGCATTGTCAGAGGATCAGTGCTGAGGGAGTACCGCACTGTCGGAGGGTCAGTGCTGAGGGAGTAGGCATTGTCAGAGGTTCAGTGCTGAGGGAGCGCTGCACTGTCGGAGTTATATCTTTTGGATGAGAAGTTAAAGTAAAACCCTGCCTGTTCTCTGAACTGGATATAAAAGGAGAGCGGGGAGATTCCTTGGTATCCTGGGACCAGTATTGTACTTAAAGTGAACTGTAAACTATATGTAATTGTGGTAATCTTCACTGTTTTCTGTCCATGGTCAGTATATCAATAACTCTGCTTCTGTCCCACATCTGTCTCAGTAACGTCTTTCTCTTCCCACTCTCTGCCTCGCTCCCTCTCTCCTCCCTTTCGTCAATCCATCCCTCCCTCATTTGATCTCTCTCCATCTGTCTTTTCCTTTGTGTCTCCATCTGTCTCCCTCTCTTCCTCCCACGGCCTCTCTCTGTCTCCTTCCCTCCCTCCCTGTTTCTTGTTCCCAGGGCTGCATGAACAACATCACCTTTGGTAATGAGCGAGTGGGTTATTATGAGACAGTAGCTGGAGGATCTGGAGCAGGTCCTCACTGGGATGGGCGAGGAGGGGTTCACACACACATGACCAACACCCGGATCACAGACCCCGAAATCCTGGAGAAAAGGTACCGTTCCCAAACCAAATGTTGTCACTGGTTTCGGAATCAACCCGGACCAGGCCAGAATTTAATTGTTAAGGTGGTTAATTGGTCACGTTTTTTGACACCAGCAATTTATTCTTGATTGGTTCGTAACAGAACCAGACTTGAAGTTCTGATTTGCCCGGGGTAGGGGGGGATTTGAACTCTCATTCTCTGAGTTACTAGCCCAGTAACAGAATCCCGACATTGCTGGGAACACACATTTCTGCCTTCAGTTTGTGAGTTCCATTCATCCTTCTTGGATTCATTCCCAGGTATCCCGTCATCCTGAAGAGATTTGAACTGAACCGAGGATCAGGGGGTAAAGGTCGCCATCCTGGGGGTGATGGAGTCATTCGGGAGCTGCTGTTCCGAGAGAGAGTCGTCCTGTCAGTGCTGACAGAACGGAGAGCTTTCTGTCCCTACGGACTAAACGGTAACGCCTAGAGAAACCTTCCCATGGGTTAGGGGACAAGGTCATTGCAGCAGGACAAGCAGTAACACACACACCCTCACACACACACCGTCGCGAATACAGTAACATGCACACACTCTCTCGAATACAGTAACACACACACATACACTCTCTTGAATATAGTAACAAACACACTCACACACACTCACATACTTTTGGATACAGTAACACGCACACACTCTCTCGAATACAGTCATATACACACGTACTCTCCCAAATACAGTAACAAACACATTCTCTCAAATACAGTGACACACACATACACTTTCTTGAATACGGTAACACAAACACACTTTCGAATACAGTAACACACACATACTCTCAAATACAGTAACATGCACATACACACACACTCTCAAATACAGTAACACACACACATACATACACTTTCGAATACAGTAACACAC
>NW_025965776.1:1728-3509 GCF_021869965.1 Rhincodon typus | reverse complement strand
CCTGTCTCTACATGGCTTCTTTCCTGGTTGTACCTCCTATATGGTGGGCGTGTGGAATACGCTGCCAGCAGTGGTAGTGGAATCAGATACATTAGGGACATTTAAGCGAATCTTGGATAGGCACATACAGGATTGTAAAATGTAGGGTATGCAGGGTAGTTTTGATCTTAGTAGGATAATAGGTCGGCACAATATCATGGGCCGAAGGGCCTGTACTATTCTATGTTCTATGTCACTGCTGATATTGACATGAACTACAACAACATTCCACCTGCTCCCCCCAACCCCCTCCTACAAGTTCATAGATCAAAGAACTTACAATGTGGAAGCAGGCCATTAGGCCCATCGAGTCCACATCAACCCTCCATAGAGCAACCCCCTACCTCATCCCTGCATTTTTCACCCTATATACTGGAGGCAATTTAGCATAGCCAATCCACCGAACCTGCACATGTTTGGACTGTGGGAGGAAACCCACACAAAACGTGCAAACTCCACACAGACAGTTGCCCAAGGGTGGAATTGAACCTGCGCCCCTGGCACTGAGAAGCAGCAGTGCTAACCACTGAGCCACCATGCAACTGCAGAGCCAATGTCCTGAACCCCAGCACCAGGCAGTCAACACAGCTGTCTGGCCTCACGCTCTTTGCTGAAGAGACAATTTTAACCCCTTAACTACGCTGCCCCCTATGGCAACTACATTCTTCCTGGCTTGGAAGGCTTTCCCTACCATGGCTATGGTCTTTTAGCTCGTTCATCCCACAAACTGACAGAACTTCAAACCTGTTGGACAATTGCAGAGGCTGACACTCCTGCATTCCTGTCCTCTGGATGCCCTTACTGGTGCTCACACTGTCCTGTCCCTGACCACTGACTAGATTAGAACACCTTATCTTAAAAGGTGTGACTCTCTCCTCGTCGAGAGAATCCAGGGAACTGTCCCCCTCCCTGATGAATGACAATGTCTGTGGTTCTGCCTGCAGCTCGTAAACTCTGAGCCGAAGCTGCTCAAGTGTCCAACATCTATCGCAGGCGCGTCTGCCCCAGATCAAAATGATGTCCATGAGCTCCCACATACAACAGTTTTTACACACGATGTGCACTGTACCCGTCAGAAAGTCACCAACAGAAACTCTCAAAGCTGTGTTCATCCAGCTCTACACCTTGTTATCAATAGGAACTCTCAATGTTTTTATATCTTCAGCTAGTTTTCAACTGTGCTTGAATATTTCCCTCCTTATTAAAATATCATCATTCTTTGCAGTCTTTAATGTTCAGTCCAATCTTTTGACTTGACATATGTTTGCAGAATTATATGTTTTTTCTTATGGTTGACACTGACGTGAAGTTTTTCGGGTAGTGACAAACAGTGTGTCCTGTCCTTGGAACATAGAATATCCCCTTAAATACCGACCACTGAGTCTCCATCTGGACTCAGCATTTTCAAAGTTATATTTGCCTTGTCACCAAAGACAGAAAAGGGATTAAAAACCAAAAGAAATGCGGATGCTGTAAATCAGGAACAAAAACAAAGTTGTTGGAAAAGCTCGAAGAGGCGGGGATGGAGCCAGTAAAGGTGAGTGTAGGTAGGGAGTTAGGAAGGGGATAGGTCAGTCCAGGGAGGACGGACAGGTCAAGGGGGCGGGATGAGGTTGGTCGGTAGGAGATGGAGGTGCGGCTTGAGGTGGGAGGAGGGGATAGGTGGGAGGAAGAACAGGTTAGGGAGGCAGGGACGAGCTGGACTGGTTTTGGGATGCGGTAGGGGGAGGGGAGATTTTGAA
>NW_025965776.1:720-1228 GCF_021869965.1 Rhincodon typus | reverse complement strand
ACTTGTGAAATCCACATTGATACCATTGGGCTGCAGGGTTCCCAAGCTTACGCTCGGTTCGCAACAAACAACTGCACCTCCCAGTCGCGAACCATTTCAACTCCCCCTCCCATTCCTCAGACGACATGTCCATCCTGGGCCTCCTGCAGTGCCACAACGATGCCACCCGAAGGTTGCAGGAACAGCAACTCATATTCCGCTTGGGAACCCTGCAGCCCAATGGTATCAATGTGGATTTCACAAGTTTCAAAATCTCCCCTCCCCCCACCGCATCCCAAAACCAGTCCAACTCGTCCCTGCCTCCCTAACCTGTTCTTCCTCCCACCTATCCCCTCCTCCCACCTCAAGCCGCACCTCCATCTCCTACCGACCAACCTCATCCCGCCCCCTTGACCTGTCCGTCCTCCCTGGACTGACCTATCCCCTTCCTAACTCCCTACCTACACTCACCTTTCCTGGCCCCATCCCCGCCTCTTCGACCTGTTTGTTTCCTCTCCACCTATCCTCT
>NW_025965776.1:0-220 GCF_021869965.1 Rhincodon typus | reverse complement strand
CCTCAGCACTGACCCTCCGACAGTGCCCACTTCCTCAGCACTGACCCTCCGACAGTGCGGCGCTCCCTCAGCACTGACCCTCCGACAGTGCCCACTCCCTCAGCGCTGACCCTCCGACAGTGCCCCCTCCCTCAGCACTGACCCTCCGACAGTGCGGATCTCAGCACTTTACTGCGGTGTCAGTCCGAGTTGTTGTGCTGTGAGTGGGATTTGTATTGAC
>NW_025965775.1:108655-110500 GCF_021869965.1 Rhincodon typus | reverse complement strand
AAATAGCATATTAGTCAAACAAGCATAAAAAAATAACTCATTTGGTGAAGTTGAGATATTTGTCTTCTGAATTGCTTATCTGAGTGAAATATGCGTTATATCAAAACAGCATCAAAAATTAAGTCATTTGGTGCAGTTGCGATTTTAGTCTTCTGATGTGCTTATCTCGCTGAAATAAGCACTTCAATCAAACCAACATCAAAACTTGAGTCATTTGGCGAAGTTCAGATTTGGGTCTACTGAAGAGCTTAACTCCGCTGAAATAAGCAATTTATTCCAACTAGCAGCAAAAATTGAGTCATTTGGTGAAGTTGAGATCTTCGCCTTTTGAAGTGCTTATCTCACTGAAATAAGCATGTTAGTCTAACCAACACCAAAACTTGAGTCATTTGCTGAAGTTCAGATTTTGATCTTCTGACGAGCTTATCTCAAATAAATCAACGTGTCATTCAAACCAATATCAAAAACCAACTCATTTGGTGAAGTTGAGATATTGGTCTTCCGAAGTGCTTACCTGAGTGAAATAAGTGTGCTGGTCAACGCAGCATCAATAATTAAGTCATTTGATGAAGTTGAGATTTTAGAATTCTGAAGTGCTTATCTCACTCAAATAAGCATGTTAGTCAAACAAACATCGAAACTTGAGTCATTTTGTGAAGTTCAGATTTTGGACATCTGAAGTGCTTAACGTGTTGAAAGAAGCATTTTTATCCAACCAGCATCAAAAGTTGAGTCATTTGGTAACGTTGAGATTTTACCAAGGGAAGTGCTTTACTATCTTAAATAAGCATGTTAGTCAAACTAACATCAAAAGTTGAGTCATATGGTGAAGTTCACATTTTGGTTTTCTGAAGTGCTTATATCACTGAAATAAGCATGTTAGTCAAAACAGCATTAAAAATTAAGTCATTTGGTGAAGATGAAATTTTTGAGTTCTGACGTGCTTATATCACTGAAATGAGCATTTTAGTCCAACCAGCGTCCAAAGTTAGGTCCTTTGGTGAAGGTGAGATTTTAGTCTTCTGATATGCTTATCGCGCTGAAATAAGCATTTTAGTCAAACCAGCATCAAAAGTTGAGTGTCTTCGTGAAATTGAGATTCTGGTCTTCTGATGTGCGTGTCTCGCTGAATTAAGCACGTTAGTCAAAACAGCATTTAAAATTAAGTCATTTGGTGAAGTTGAGATTTTTGACTTCTGAAGTGTTCATCTAACTGAAATAAGCATTTTAGTCATACCAGCATCAAAAGTTGAGTGTTTTGATGCCGTTACGATTTTGGTCTTCTGATATGCTTATCTGACTGAAATAATAACGTTAGTCAAAACAGCATCAAAAATTAAGTCATTTGGTGAAGTTGAGATTTTTGCCTTCAGAAGTGCTTATCTCACTCAAATATGCACGTTAGTCAAAGCAACATCAAAATTTGAGTTATTTGGTGAAGTTGAGATTTTGATCTTCGGACGTGCTTATCTCAAAGAAATCAACATGTCACTCAAACCAACATCAAAAACCAACTAATTTGGTGAAGTTGAGATGTTGGTCTTCCGATGCGATTATCTGAGTGAAATAAGCACGTCAGTCAAAACAGCATCAACATTTAAGTCATTTGGTGAAGTTGAGATTTTAGATGTCTGAAGCGCTTGTCTCACTGAAATAAGCATTTTAGTCAAAAGAACATCAAAAGAAAAGTTATTTGGTGAAGTTGAGATTTTAATCTTCTGAAGTGCTTACCTCATGAAATAGGCATGTCATAGAAACCAACATCAAAAACTAACTCATTTGGTGAAGTGAGATATTGGTCTTCTGAAGTGAAGTAAGCATGCTCGTCAAAACAGCATCAAAAAT
>NW_025965775.1:103309-108155 GCF_021869965.1 Rhincodon typus | reverse complement strand
TAAGAGGTGACTTGATAGAGACATACAAGATGATCAGAGGATTAGATAGGGTGGACAGTGGGAGCCTTTTTCCTCGGATGGTGATGGCTAGCACGAGGGGACATAGCTTTAAATTGAGGGGTGATAGATATAGGACAGATGTCAGAGGTAGGTTCTTTACTCAGAGAGCAGTAAGGGCGTGGAATGCCCTGCCTGCAAAAATATTAGACTCGCCCACTTTAAGGGCATTTAAATGGTCATTGGATAAACATATGGATGATAATGGAATAGTTTAGGTTAGATGGGCTTCAGATTGGTTTGACAGGTCGGCGCAACATCGTGGGCCGAAGGGCCTGTACTGCGCTGTAGTGTTCTATGTTCTATGTTCATGAAATAAGCATGTCATTCAAACCAACATCAAAAACTAACATTTTTGGTGAAGTTAGATATTGGTGTTCTGAAGTGCTTATCTGAGTTAAATAAGCATGTTCGTCAAAACTGCAGCAAATTTAAGTCAGATGGTAAAGTTGAGATTTTTGATTTCTGAAGTGCTTATCTCGCTGAACTGATCATTTTAGTCCCACCAGCATCCAAAGTTAGGCCCTTTGGTGAAGTTCAGATTTTTGACTTCGGAAGTGTTTATCTCGCTGAATTAAGCATTTAATCCAACCTGCATTACAAATTAAGTCATCTTGTAAAGTTGACATTTTTGCCTTCTGAACTGCTTAACTCGCAGAAATAAGCATGTTAGTCAAAACAACATCAAAACTTGAGTCATTTGGTGAAGTTGAGATTTTTGACTTCTGACGTGCTTATCTGACTCAAATAATCATGTTAGTCGAACCAACATCAAAACTTGAGTCATTTGTTGAAGTTCAGATTTTGGTCTTCTGAAGTGCTCATCTGAATGAAATAAGCATGTTAGTCAAAACAGCATCAACATTGATGTCATTTGGTGAAGTTGACATTTTTGACTTCTGAAGTGCTTATCTCGCTGAAATAAGCATTTTAGTCAAACCAGCATCAAAAGTTATGTCCTTTGATGAAGTTGGGATTTTAGACATCTGATGTGCTTATCTCGCTGAAATAAGCACATTCGTCAAAACAACATCAAAAGTTGTGCCATTTGGTGAAGTTGAGATCTTGATCTTCTGAAGTACTTAACTCGCTGATATGAGCATGTTAGTTAAACTAACATCAAAAATTGAATAATTTGATGAAGTTCATATTTTTGTCTTCTGAAGTGCTTGTCTCACTGAAATAAGCATTTTAATCCAACCAGCAGTAAAAAGTAAATCATTTGGTGAAGTTGTGATTTTAGCCTTCTGAAGTGCTTATCTCGCTGAAATAAACATGTTATTCAAAACAACATCCAAAGTTGACTCATTTGGTGAAGTCGAGGATCTGATCTTCTGAAGAGCTTAACTCGCTGAATTAAGCATGTTCGTCAAACGAACATTTAAAAACTGTGTCATTTGGTGAAGTTCAGATTTTTGACTTCAGAGGTGCTTAACTCGCTGAAATAAGCATTTTAATTTAACCCGTATCAAAAGTCAGGAATCTGGTGAGATTTTAGGCTTCTGATGTGCTTATCTCCCTGAAATAAGCACGTCAGTCAAAACAATATCAAAAGTTGACTCATTTGGTGAAGGTGAGATCTTAGTTTTCTGAAGTGCTTATCTTCCTGAAATAAGCATGTTAGTCAAAACAGCATTAAATATCAAGTCATCTGGTGAAGTTGAGATTTTTGACTTCTGAAGTGCTTATCTCACTCAAATAAACATGTTAGTCTAACCAACATCAAAACTTACGTCATTTGTTGAAGTTCAGATTTTAGTCTCATCAAGTGCTTAACTCACTGAAATAAGCATTTCAGTCTAATCAGCATCAAAAATCACGTCATCTGATGAAGTTGAGATTTTTCACTTCTGTAGTGCTTATCACACTGAAATAAGCATTTTTTTTGTCAAACCAGCATCAAAAGTTATGTCCTTTGGTGAAGTTGAGATTTTTCAATTCTGAAATGCTCATATCACTCAAATAAGCATGTTAGCCAAACCATCATCAAAACCAGAGTCATTTGGTTGAGTTCAGGTTTTGGTGTTCTGAAGAGCTTAACTCGCTGAAATCAGCATTTTAAACCAACCAGCATCAAAAGTTGTGTCACTTGGTAAAGTTCAGATTTTAGCATTCTGAAGTGCTTAACTCCCTGAAATAAGCATGTTAGTCGAAATGAGATCAAAAGTTGAGTCATTTTGAGAAACTGAGATTGTGATTTTCTGAAGTGCTTATCTCATGAAATAAGCATGTCATTCAAACCAACATCAAAAACTAACATTTTTGGTGAAGTTAGATATTGGTCTTCTGAAGTGCTTATCTGAGTTAAATAAGCATGTTAGTCAAAACTGCAGCAAAAATTAAGCCAGATCGTGAAGTTGAGATTTTTCATTTCTGAAGTGTTTATCTCGCTGAAATGATCATTTTAGTCCCAACAGCGTCCAAAGTTAGGTCTTTTGGTGAAGTTCAGATTTTTTCTTCTGAAGTGTTTATCTCGCTGAATGAAACATTTAATCCAACCAGCATTAAAAAATAAGTCATTTGGTAAAGTGTAGATTTTTGCCTTCTGAACTGCTCAACTCGCAGAAATAAGCATGTCATTCAAAACAACATCAAAAGTTGAGTCATTTAGTGAAGTTGAGATTTTTGACTTCTGAAGTGGTTATATCACTCAAATAAGCATGTTAGTCAACACAACATTAAAACTAGAGTCATTTGTTGAAGTTCAGATTTTAGTCTTCTCAAGTGCTTAACTCACTGAAATAAACATTTTAGTCTGACCAGCATCAAAAATCAAGTCACTTGATGAAGTTGAGATTTTTGACGTCTGTGGTGCTCATCTCAATGAAATAAGCATTTTAGTCAAACCAGCATCAAAAGTTATGTCCTTTGGTGAAGGTGAGATTTTAGACTTCTTATATGCTTATCTCGCTGAAATAAGCACGTTCGTCAAAACAACATCAAAAGTTGAGTCATTTGGTGAAGTTGAGATTTTTCAATTCTGAAATTCTTCTCTCAATCAAATAAGCATGTTAGTCAAACCATCATCAAAACTACAGTCATTTTGTGAAGTTCAGATTTTGGAATTCTGAAGTGCTTAACTCGCTGAAAGATGCATTTTAATCCAACCAGCATCAAAAGTTGAATCATTCGGGGAAGTTGAGATTTTAGCTGTCTGAAGTGCTTAACTTGCTAAAATAAGCATGTCAGTCAAAACAAAATCAAAAGTTGAGTCGTTTGGTGAAGTCGAGATTCTGTACTTCGGAAGTGCTTATTTCACTGGAGGAAGCCTGTTAGTCAATACAGCATCAAAATTTGAGTCATTCAGTGAAGTTCAGATTTTGGTCTTTTGAAGTGCTTATCTCACTGAAGTGAGCATGTTGTCAAAAGAGCATAAAAATTGAGTGCCTTGTTGAAGTTGAGATTTTGATCTTCTGTTATGCTTCTCTCGCTGAAATAAGCACGTTAGTCAAAACAATATCAAATGTTGTGACATTTGGTGAAGTTGGAATTTTGATCTTTTGAACTGCTTAATTCGCTGAAATAAGCGTATTATTCAAAACAACTTCCAAAGTTGGGTCATTTGGTGAAGTTGCGATTTTTGACTTCTGAAGTGCTTATCTGACTCAAATAAGCATGTTGGTCAAAACAACATGAAAAATTTTGTCATTTAGTGAAGTTCAGACTTTAGACTTCTCAAGTGCTTCTCTCAGTGAAATAAGCATTTTAGTCTAACCAGCATCAAAAATCAAGTCATTTGATGAAGTTGAGATTTTTGACTTCTGTAGTGCTTATCACACTGAAATAAGCATTTTTTGTCAAACCAGCATTAAAAGTTCAGTCTTTTGGTGAAGTTGAGATTTTTGACTTCTGAAATTCTTATATCACTCAAATAAGCATGTTAGTCAAACCATCATCAAAACTACAGTCATTTGGTGAAGTTCAGGTTTTGGTGTTCTGAAGAGCTCAACTCGCTGAAATAAGCATTTTAAACCAACCAGCATCAAAAGTTATGTCGTTCGGAGAGGTTGAGATTTTAGCCTTCTGAAGTGCTTATCTCGTTAAAATAAGCATGTTATTCAAAACAGCATCAAAAGTTGAGTCATTTGGTTAAGTTGAGATTTTGATCTTCTGAAGTGCTTGCCTCATGAAATAGGCATGTCATTCAAACCAACATCAAAAACTAAATCATTTGGTGAAGTGAGATATTGGTTTTTTGAAGTGCTTATCTGTGTGAAATAAGCATGTTAGTCAAAACAACATCAAAAATTAATTCAGATGGTGAAGTTGAGTTTATTGAATTCTGACGTGCTTATTTCATTGAAATAAGCATTTTAGTCACACCAGCAACACAAGTTGAGTGTTTTGATGATTTTGCTATTTTGGTCTTCTGATATGCTTATCTGACTGAAATAAGAACGTTAGTCAAAACAACATCAAAAATTGAGTCATTTGGTGAGGTTCAGATTTTAGTCTTCTCTGTTGCTTAACTCGCTGAAATAAGTATTTTAATCCAACCAGCATCAAAAATTAAGTCATTTGTTGAAGTTGAGATTTTTGCCTTCAGAAGTGCTTATCTCACTCGAATATGCATGATTTTCAAAACAACATCAAAAGTTGAGTCATTTGGTGAATTTGAGATTTTGATCTTCTGACGTGCTTTTCTCAAAGAAATCAACATGTATTTCAAACCAACATCAAAAACCAACTCATTTGGTGAAGTTGAGATATTGGTCTTCCGATGTGATTATCTGAGTGAAATAAGCGTGTTAGTCAAAACAGCATCAATAATTCAGTCGTTTGATGAAGA
>NW_025965775.1:102112-102809 GCF_021869965.1 Rhincodon typus | reverse complement strand
TATGAGTTGCTGTTCCAGCAGCCGTCGGGTGGCATCGTTGTGGGTCTGCAGGAGGCCCAGGATGGACATGTCGTCTGAAGAATGGGAGGGGGGGTTGGAATAGTTCGCGACTGGGAGGTGCAGTTGTCTAGTGCAAACTGAGCGTAAGTGTTCTGCAAAGCGATTCCCAATCCTCCGTTTGGTTTCCCCGATGTAGAGGCCGCCACAACGGGAACAGCGGATGCAGTCTAACGCATTAGCAGAAGTGCAGGTGAACATCTGCTTGATGTGGAAAATCTTCTTGGGGCCTGGGATGGGGGAGTTGGGGAGGTGTAGGGGCAGGTGTAGCACTTCCTGCGGTTGCAGGGAAAAGTGCTTGGTGTGGTGGGGCTGGAGGGAAGTGTGGAGTGGACAAGGGAGTCACGGACAGAGTGGTCCCTCCAGGAAGCTGATAAGGTTTGGGGAGGGAAAAATGTCTTCGCTGGTGGGGTCGGATTGCAGATGGTGGAAGTGTCGGAGGATGATGTGTTGGATCAGGAGGTTGTTGGGCTGGTACGTGAGGACGAGAGGGATGCTGTTTTGGTTGTTATTGCGGGAGGGGATGTGAGGGATGAGTGGCGGGAAATGCGGGAGAAATGGTCGAGGGTGTTCTCGATCACTGAGCGGGGGAAGTTGTGGTCCTTGAAAAACGAGGACATCTGATATGTACGGGCGTGGA
>NW_025965775.1:100529-101612 GCF_021869965.1 Rhincodon typus | reverse complement strand
TCCACTTCACCAACACCTTCCACCTCAACCTTAAGTTCACCTGGACCTTCTCTAACACTCTCTCTCCTTCCGAGACCTCTCTCTTTCCATCTCTGGCAACCACCGAAAAACTGATATCCATTTCAAGCCCACCGACTTCCACAACTACCTAGATTACCCCTCCTCCCACCCACCTTCCTGCAAAAATGCCATCCCCTATTCGCAATTCCTTCAACTCCGCCGCATCTGCTCCCAGGATGAGGCATTCCACGCCCGTACATATCAGATGTCCTCGTTTTTCAAGTACCACAACTTCCCCCCCTCAGTGATCGAGAACACCCTCGACCATTTCTCCCGCATTTCCCGCAACTCATCCCTCACATCCCCTCCCTCAATAGCAACCAAAACAGCATCCCTCTCGTCCTCACGTACCAGCCCAACAACCTCCTGATCCAACACATCATCCTCCGACACTTCCACCATCTGCAATCCGACCCCACCAGCGAAGACATTTTGCCCTCCCCAACCCTTATCAGCTTCCTGGAGGGACCACTCTGTCCGTGACTCCCTTGACCACTCCACACTTCCCTCCAGCCCCACCACACCAAGCACTTTTCCCTGCAACCGCAGGAAGTGCTACACCTGCCCCTACACCTCCCCAACTCCCCCATCCCAGGCCCCAAGAAGATTTTCCACATCAAGCAGATGTTCACCTGCACTTCTGCGAATGCGTTAGACTGCATCCGCTGTTCCCGTTGTGGCGGCCTCTACATCGGGGAAACCAAACGGAGGATTGGGAATCGCTTTGCAGAACACCTCCGCTCAGTTTGCACTAGACAACTGCACCTCCCAGTCGCGAACTATTCCAACACCCCCTCCCATTCTTCAGACGACATGTCCATCCTGGGCCTCCTGCAGACCCACAACGATGCCACCCGACGGCTGCTGGAACAGCAACTCATATTCCGCTTGGGAACCTTGCAATGGTTTCAATGTGGACTTCGCAAGCTTCAAAATCTGGCCTCCCCCTACCGCATCCGAAAACCAGCCAAGCTCGTCCCTGCCTCCCTAACCTGTCCTTCCTCGCACCTATCTCCTCCTCCC
>NW_025965775.1:99519-100029 GCF_021869965.1 Rhincodon typus | reverse complement strand
CATTATTGTGAGAGTGTCAATCTTGAGGCAGTGTCTCATTCTAAAGGAGTCAGACTTGTTGGAGTGCCACAAGATTGCAGCACTGTGAGAATGTCAGACTGAGGGAGTGTCTCATTGTCAGATAGTCAGTACTGTCAGAGCTTCATTGTCAAGGGGTCCACACTGGAGGTATTGCAGCAGGGTGTGCCACAGGGGTCGGAGCTGGGACCTTTGTTATTTGTTACGTATGTGAATGATCTGGATGTGACTGTACAATGCATGATGAGTAAGTTCGTGGATAATGCAAAAGTAGGAGATGTCATTGAAAGCAAAGAAGGTTATCAAAATTTACAGATGCTTCTCGATCACATGGGGAAATGGGCTGAGGATTGGTAAATACAATTGTATACAGATACAGATGTGCACTTTGGAAAGTCAAACCAAGGTAGGATTTATGCAGTAAATGGTAAAGTCCTGAATTTCTTCCTCTGACAATGTTGCACTCTTTCAGTACTGACCTACAGCAAAGTG
>NW_025965775.1:96984-99019 GCF_021869965.1 Rhincodon typus | reverse complement strand
TGAAGTTCAGATTTTTGACTTCAGAGAAGCTAATCTCACTTAAATAAGCATGTTAGACAACCAACATCAAAAGTAGAGTCATTTGGTGAAGTTGACATTCGGCTCTTCTGATATTCATAGCTCACTGAAATAAGCACGTTCGTAGAAACAACATCAAAAGTTTCGTCATTTGGTGAAGTTCAGATTTTACTCTTCTGAAGTGCTTAACTCACTGAAATAATCATTTTCATCCAACCAACATCAAAAATCAAATCATTTGATCAAGTTGAGATTTATTACTTCTGAAGTGCTTATCTGACTGAAATAAGCATTTCAGTCAAACCAGCGTCAAAAGTTATGTCATTTGGTGAAGTTGAGGATTTGGTCTTCTGATATGCTTGTCTCGCTGAAATAAGCACGTTAGTCAAAACAACATCAAAAGTTGAGTCATTTTGGTGATGTTGAGATTTTTGACTTCTGAAGTGATAATCTCACTCAAAAAAGCATGTTAGTCAAAACAACATCACAAATTGAGTCATTTGGTGAAGTTGAGGTTTTGATCTTCTGAAGTGCTTATCTCAATGAAATAAGCATGTCATTCGATATAACATCATGAACTAATTCATTTGGTGAAGTTGAGATATTGATCTTCTGAAATGCTTATCTGAGTGAAATAAGCATGATAGTCAAAACAGCGTCAAAAATTAAGTCATTTGGTGAAGTTGAGATTTTTGACTTCTGAAGTGCTTATCTCTCTCAAATAAGCATGTTAGTCAAACCAACATCAAAAATTAAGTCATTTGGTGAAGTTTTGATGTTAACCTTCTGAAGTGCTGAACTCGTTGAAATAAGCATGTTACTCAAAACAACATCAAAAGTTGAGTCATTTGGTGAAGTTGAGATTTTGATCGTCTGAAGTTCTTAGCTCAATGACATAAGCATTTCATTCAAACTAACATCTGAAAGTAACTCATTTGACGAAGTTGAGATTTTTGATTTCTGAAGTGCTCATCTCACTGAAATAAGCATTTAAGTCGAACCAGCATCAAAAGTTACGTCATTTGGTGACGTTGAAATTTTGGTCTTCTAATATGCTTTTCTCACTGAAATAATCACGTTAGTCAAAACAACATCAAAATTTGAGTCATTTGGTGATGTTGAGATTTTTGACTTCTGAAGTGGTAATCTCACTCAAAAAAGCATGTCAGTCAAAACAGCATCAAAAATTGAGTCATTTGGTGAAGTTCAGATTTTAGTCTTCTAAAATGCTTAACGTGCTGAAATAAGCATTTTAGTCGAACCAGCATCAAAAGTTAGGTCATTTGGTGAAGTTGAAATTTTGGGCTTCTTACATGCTTATCTCGCTGAAATAAGCACGTTAGTCAAAACAACATCAAAAGTTAAGTCATCTGATGAAGTTCAGATTTTTGACTTCAGAGATGCTAATCTCACTTGAATGAGCATGGTAGACAACCAACATCAAAAGTAGAGTCATTTGGTGAAGTTGACATTCGGCTCTTCTGATATTCATAGCTCAATGAAATAAGCATGTTAGTAAAAACAACATCAAAAGTTTCATCATTTGGTGAAGTTCAAATTTTACTCTTCTGAAGTGCTTAACTCACTTGAATAATCATTTTAGTCTAAACAACATCAAAAATCAAGACATTTGGTGAAGTTGAGGTATTGATCATCTGATGTGCCGATCTGAGTGAAATCAGCATGTCAGTCAAAACAGTACCAAAAATTAAGTCATTTGGTCAAGTTGAGATTTATGACTTCTGAAGTGCTTATCTGACTGAAATAAGCATTTCAGTCAAACCAGCATCAAAAGTCATGTCATTTGGTGAAGTTGAGGATTTGGTCTTCTGATATGCTTATCCAGCTGAAATAAGCACGTTAGTCAAAACAACATCAAAAGTTGAGTCATTTGGTGATGTTGAGATTTTTGACTTCTGAAGTGGTAATCTCACTCAAAAAAGCATGTTAGTCAAAGCAACATAACAAATTGTGTCATTTGGTGAAGTTGAGATTTTTGACTTCTGAAGTGTTTATC
>NW_025965775.1:95138-96484 GCF_021869965.1 Rhincodon typus | reverse complement strand
AATAAGCATGTTAGTCAAACCAACATCAAAAAATTGTGTCATTTGGTCAAGTTCAGATTTTAACCTTCTGAAGTGCCGAACTCGCTGAAAAAAACATGTCAGTCAAACCAACATCAAAAGTTGAATCATTTGGTGAAGTTGACATTTTGACCTTCTGAAGTGCTTATCTAAATGAAATAAGCATGTCATTCAAACTAACATCAGAAATCAAGTCATTTGGTTGAATCATTTGGTGAAGTTGAGATTTTAGCCTTCTGAAGTGCTTATCTGAGTGAAATACGCATGTCAGTCAAAACAGCATCAAAAATTAAGTCATTTGGTGAAGTTGAGATTTTAGCATGCTGAAGTGCTGAACTCACTGAATTAAGTATGTTATTCAAAACAACATCAAAAGTTGGGTCATTTGTGAAGTTGAGATTTATGACTTCTGAAGTGCTCATCTACCTCAAATAAGCATGTTAGTTAAACCAACATCAAAAATTGTGTCATTTGGTGCAGTTCAGATTTTAGTCTTCTGAAATGCTTAACTCGCTGAAATAAGCATTTTAATCCAACTAGCATCAAACGTTGAATCATTTGGTGAAGTTGAGATTTTTGACTTCTGAAGTGGTAATCTCACTCTAAAAAGCATGTTAGTCAAAGCAAAATCACAAATTGTGTCGTTTGGTGAAGTTGAGATTTTTGACTTCTGAAGTGTTTATCTCATTTAAATAAGCATTTGAGTCAAATCAGCATCAAAAATTAGGTCTTTGGTGAAGTTGAGATTTTGGTATTCTGATTCGCTTATCTCGCTGAAATAAGCATTTCAGTCAAATCAACATCAAAAATTGTGTCATTTGGTGAAGTTGAGATTTTGGTCTTCTGATATGCTTATCTCACTGAAATAAGCACGTTCGTCAAAACAACATCAAAATTTGAGTCATTTGGTGATGTTGAGATTTTGATCTTCTGAAGTTCTTAGCTCAATGACATAAGCATCTCATTCAAACTAACATCAGAAACTAACTCATTTGGTGAAGTTGAGATATTGGTCTTCTGAAGTGCTTATCTGAGTGAATTAATCATGTTAGTCAAAACAGCATCAAAAATTAAGTTATTTGGTGAAGTTGAGATTTTTGAGTTCTGCAGTGCTGATCTGAGTGAAATAGGCATGTTAGTCAAAACAGCATCAAAAATTAAGTCAGTTGGTGAAGTTGAGATTTTTGCCTTCTGAAGTGCTTATCTCACTGAAATAAGCATGTCATTCGATCTAACATCATAAACTAACTGATTTGGTGAAGTTGAGATATTGGTCTTCTGAAGTGCTTATCTGAGTGAAATAAGCATGTCAGTCAAAACAGCATCAA
>NW_025965775.1:93689-94638 GCF_021869965.1 Rhincodon typus | reverse complement strand
CACTTCAGAAGTCAAAAATCTCAACTTCACCAAATGACACATTTTTTTGACGTTGGTTTGACTAACATGCTTGTTTGAGTGAGATGAGCACTTCAGAAGTCAAAAATCTCAACTTCACCAAATGACTTAATTTGTGATGCTGTTTTGACTATCATGCTTATTTCACTCAGATAAGCACTTCAGAAGACAAATATCTCAACTTCACCAAACGACACAATTTGTCATGTTGCTTTGACTAACATGGTTATTTCAGTAAGTTAAGCACTTCAGCATGCTAAAATCTCAACTTCACCAAATGACTTAATTTTTGATGCTGTTTTGACTGACATGCGTATTTCACTCAGATGAGCACTGCAGAAGATCAAAATGTCAACTTCACCAAATGACTTGATTTCTGATGTTAGGTTGAATGACATGCTTACTTCATTTAGATAAGCACTTCAGAAGATCAAAATGTCAACTTCACCAAATGATTCAACTTTTGACGTTGGTTTGACTGACATGCTGATTTCAGCGAGTTCAGCACTTCAGAAGGTTAAAATCTGAACTTCACCAAATGACACAATTTTTGATGTTGGTTTGACTAACATGCTTATTTGAGTGAGATGAGCACTTCAGAAGTCAAAAATCTCAACTTCACCAAATGACTTAATTTTTGATGCTGTTTTGACTATCATGCTTATTTCACTCAGATAAGCACTTCAGAAGACAAATATCTCAACTTCACCAAATGAGTTCGTTTATGATGTTAGGTCGAATGACATGCTTATTTCAGTGAGATAAGCACTTCAGAAGTCAAAAATCTCAACTTCACCAAATGGCACATTTTTGATGCTGTTTTGACTAATATGCGTATTTAACTCAGATAAGAACTGCAGAACTCAAAAATCTCAACTTCACACCATGACTTAATTTTCGATGCTGTTTTGACTAACATGATTAATTCAAT
>NW_025965775.1:92245-93189 GCF_021869965.1 Rhincodon typus | reverse complement strand
GCACGTTTGTCAAAACAACATCAAAAGTTGAGTCATTTGGTGAAGTTGAGATTTTGATCTTCTCAAGTGCTTATCTCAATGAAATAAGCATGTCATTCAAAACAAAATCAGAAACTAACTCATTTGGTGAAGTTAAGATATTGGTCTTCTGAAATGCTTATCTCAGTGAATTAAGCATGTTAATCAAAACAGCATCAAAAATTAAGTCATTTGGTGAAGTTGAGATTTTTGACTTCTGAAGTGCTTATCTCACTGAAATAAGCATTTCAGTCGAACCAGCATCAAAAGTTAGGTCATTTGGTGAAGTTGAAAGTTTGGGCTTCTGATATGCTTATCTCGCTGAAATAAGCATGTTAGTCAAAACAACATCGATAGTTAAGTCATCTGGTGAAGTTCAAATTTTTGACTTCAGAGATGCTAATCTCACTTAAATAAGCATTTAGACAACCAACATCAAATGTAGAGTCATTTGGTGAAGTTGACATTCGGCTCTTCTGATATTCATAGCTCACTGAAATAAGCACGTTAGTAAAAACAACATCAAAAGTTTAGTCATTCGGTGAAGTTCAGATTTTACTCTTCTGAAGTGCTTAACTCACTGAAATAATCATTTTAGTCTAACCAACATCAAAAATCAAGTCATTTGGTGAAGTTGAGGTATTGATCATCTGAAGTGTCGATCAGCGTGAATAAGCACGTAAATCAAAACAGTACCAAAAATTAAGTCATTTGGTCAAGTTGAGATTTTTGAATTCTGAAATGCTCATCTGACTGAAATAAGCATTTCAGTCAAACCAGCATCAAAAATTGTGGCTTTTGGTGAAGTTCAGATTTTAGTCTTCTGAAGTGCTTAACTCGCTGAAACAAGCATTTTAATCCAACCAGCATCAAAAGTTGAGTCATTTGGTGAAGTTGAGATTTTAGCCTTCTGAAGTGCTTAACTC
>NW_025965775.1:88710-91745 GCF_021869965.1 Rhincodon typus | reverse complement strand
AGGAAAGAGTGCCAGCGGAGGTGAAGATAGGTGCGTGACCCCGCAAGCGCGAGGTCTCTTGTTTTCAAATTCTGAACTGCCACCGTCAGCAACGACACCGTTCCCCGCACCCACTCCCTCGATAATGCGGCCCCTCCCTTGGCACCGAACGCCCCGTCCCCTTCGTGGAAAGAGGAAGTTACTGTTTTGAGTCCAGTGAAACGTTTTGCAATTGAAGTGAAGTGGAAATTTGACGGATATGATCCTGTCGAATGGGGATAGAGAAATGCATGGAACAGACGGGATTATTAGCGTAAATTAGAGAGTGAGGGGGTTTGCAGATCAAAGTGTGCCAACGAATAAAATGGGAAAGAGAGTGGTAAAGGTTGTAGAGGAGAGACAAAGCATTGCTCTGGAGCAGGTGTTAATGGGACAATGAAAATTGATTGAAAAGGAAATCAAGCAGGAAGACCGGATGCAATCACTCGGGGAAAGTATATCCAATCAGAGGACTGTGTTAATGGGTCTAAAGCTGTTGAACTCAGCATTGAATGTAGACCAATGTTTTGTCTCTTCTCAACAACCATTACCACTGCCTTTGTGTTCTGTGGAAGGGTCACCGGACCGGGAACTTCAACTCTGTTTATTTGCCTCCACACAGGTTGCCAGACCTGCTGAACTTTTCCAACAGCTTCTGTTTTCGTTACCTTTGCCTTCGCTTTGTGTTCAATGGGGAATTTGATCTTTAATATCCCTCACCCTGTAAATTTGTCTTGACCTATTAGCCCACATTCCTGTCTCCCCCTTTCAACAGCATAGAACAGAGAACATTACATAGGCTATTACAGCGCAGTACAGGCCCTTAGGCCCTCGATGTTGCGCCGACCTGTGAAACCAATCTGAAACCCATCTCACTCGCTAAAACACTCTCACTTTTCTCTTTTACTGCAATTGAGTTTGAAGGCAAGGACTCAAATTTCCAAGTATGCTTCCACCTCCTGGATGTAGTGCTGCTGTCATTCTGCTCAATTTCCTTCCCTCCCTTTCCAGGGTCTTAATGTCCTGCCTAAAATATGGTGTTCAGAATTCACTGTGTACTCAACTGGAGCTGACAACACTACTTTATAAAGGTTTAGCATCACTTTCATGCTTTTTTACTCTGATCTTCTCGTACTGAAGCCCGGAGTCCCTCTGATAGTGCTTAATTATCTCAGTACTGACCCTCTGACAATGAGGCACTCCCTCAGGACTGATCCTCTGACAGTAATGCACTGCTTCAGTGCTGATCCTCTAATCATGTGGCATACCCTGAATTCTGACCCGCTTAGAATGAGGGACTGCCTCAGTATTGACCCTCTGACAAAAAGGGACTGCATCAGAACGGTTCTGCTGGCAGTGCTGGACTACTTCAGTACGAACCCGATAAGCGTGTTGCATTCCCTCAATTCTGACCCTGTTGCATCCGGGCAGAGCCTCACACCAGATCCTCTGACAATGAGGCAAACCCTCAGAACAGATCCTCTGACAAAGAGGTACTGCCTCCGTACTGATCGGCTGAAAATAAGGTACTCCTTCATTACAAACCTTTTGATAATGAGTCCCTCCCTCAATCCTGACCCTCTGACACTGCTGCATTACCTCAGTATTGACCATCTAAACTCCCTCAATTCTAATCCCTTTGCAATTATGCAATGCCTCAGAACTGACCCGCTGACAATAAGGCATTCCCATCATTCTGACCTTCTGACAGTGCTGCATTACCTCTGTACTGACAATCTAACAGTTCTTCAATACCTCAATATTGAGCCCCTGACATTTGACACTCTCTCTATTCTGACTCCATCACGTTGAGGCACTGCCTCGGAATGGATCCTGTAACAACGAGTCACTCCCTTACTGCTCACCCTCGAACAATGAGACACTTCCTCAGAAGTGATCTCGTGATAAAAAGGCATTCCCTCTCTGCTGATCTGCTGAATACAGGGTCCTTCCTCAGTAATGACCCTGTAACCATGATGAACTTCCTCAATTCCGACCCCCTCAAATGAGGCACTGATTCAGCATGCAACTCTGACAATAATGCACTCCCACAGTTCTGACCCTCTGACACTGCTATAATACCTCAGTACTGACTCTCTAATCGTGTGACACACTCTCCCAATTTTGACCATTGAATCAGTGTTGACCCTCTGACTAAAATGCACTCCACGGTTCTGACCGTCTGACAGTGATTCAATCCCTCAGAGATAACCCACTAATCATATGGCCGTCCCTCAATCCAGCCCCATTACATTGAGGCACTGCCTCAGAACAGACTCTCTGACAATGATGCACTCCCTCAGTGTTGACCCTGTAACAATCCTCAGACTGACCCCCTTACAAAGAGGCACTGCCTCTGCACTGACCCGCTGACGATAAGGCCCTCCCTCAGTACTTCCCCTCTGATAGTGCTGCAGTCCTCACTATTCATCCTCCAAATGTGATCCTTTAAATTCTGATCCCATTACATTGAGGCACTGCCTCACAATGGACCAACTGACAGCATCTCATTAGGGAAATGAAGTGTCGACTGGGTGACTGCTTTGCAGAACAGCTACAGACACTCTGACAAAGAGACACTGCCTCACAACTGACATTCTGACAATGTGGCAGTATTTCAGGGCTGACCCTCCAGTCGTGAGGTACTGCCTCAGAACTGACCCTCAGGTGGAGCGGAAGTACCTCAGTACTGACTCTTCAATCGTGAGGCACACCCTCAATTCTGACCCCCTTACAATGAGGCACTGCTTCAAAATTGACCCGCTTACAACACCCTCTGATAATGAGGCCCTCCATCAGAACTGATTCTCTCTCAATGGCTGAAACCTTCAAGACTGACTCTCCAGAAATGACGTGAAAGCCCTGCAGAGGTAGTCATTGTCAAGTAAGCACTCCCTCAGTACTTCTCCTCTGACAGTTCTTCAATACCTCAGTACACACCCTCTGACAATGATGCACTCCCTTGGTAGTGACACTCTAACTGCAATATCTGACTACTGACCTTCTAATCATGTCAT
>NW_025965775.1:85993-88210 GCF_021869965.1 Rhincodon typus | reverse complement strand
TTATTGCGTGGACGGGGTGTGAGGGATGAGGTGCGGGAGATGTGGGAGACACGGTTGAGGGCGTTCTCGACCACCGAGGAGGGGAAGTTACGGTCCTTGAAAAACGAGGACAACTGAGATGTACGGGAGTGGAATGCCTCATCCTGGGAGCAGATGCGGCGGAGGCGAAGGAATTGGGAATAGGGGATAGCATTTTTGCAGGAAGGTGGGTGGGAGGAGGAGTATTCTAGGTAGCTGTGGGAGTCGGTGGGCTTGAAATGAATATCGGTTTCTAGGTGGTTTCCCGATATGGAGACAGAGAGGTCCAGGAAGGGGAGAGAGGTGTTAGAGATGGTCCAGGTAAACTTAAGGTTGGGGTGGAAGGTGTTAGTGAAGTGTATGAACTGTTCGAGCTCCTCGTGGGAGCACGAGGCGGCGCCGATACAGTCATCAATGTAACGGAGGAAGAGGTGGGGTTTAGGGCCGGTGTAGGTACGGAAGAGGGATTGTTCCACGTAACCTACAAAGAGGCAGGCGTAGCTTGGGCCCATGCGGGTACCCATGGCGACCCCCTTTGTCTGTAGGAAGTGGGAGGAATTGAAAGAGAAGTTGTTGAGTGTGAGGACGAGTTCGGCTAAGCGGATGAGGGTATCAATGGAGGGGGACTGGTCGGGCCTGCGGGACAGGAAGAAGCGGAGGGCCTTAAGGCCATCTGCATGGGGAATGCAGGTGTAGAGGGACTGGACGTCCATGGTAAAGATGAGGTGTTGGGGACCGGGGAATTGGAAGTTCTGGAGGAGGTGGAGGGCGTGGGTGGTGTCACGGACATAGGTAGGGAGTCCCTGGACCAAGGGGGAGAAAATGGAGTCTAGATAGTTGGAGATCAGTTCGGTGGGGCAGGAGCAGGCGGAGACAATGGGTCGACCAGGGCATTCAGGTTTGTGGATTTTGGGAAGGAGATAGAAGCGGGCAGTGCGAGGTTGGGGAACGATGAGGTTGGAGGCCGTGGGTGGGAGGTTATTTCAGTGAGATAAGCATATTAGAAAACTAAGATCTCAACTTCGCCAAAGGACATAACTTTTGATGCTGGTTTGACAAATAATGCTTATTTCAGTGAGCTGAGCACTACAGAAGTCAAAAATCTCAAATTCATCAAATGACTTGATTTTTCATGCTGGTTAGACTCAAATGCTTATTTCAGTCAGTTCAGCACTTGAGAAGACTAAACTCTGAACTGCACCAAATGACTCAATTTTTAATGTTGTTTTGACTAACATGCTTCTTTGAGTGAGATAAGGACTTCAGAAGGCAAAAATCTCAACTTCACCAAATGACTCACCTTTCCATGTTGTTTTGAACAACATACTTATTTCAGCGAGTTAAGCAGTTCAGAAGGCAAAAATCTCAACTTCACCAAATGATTTAATTTTTAATTTTGGTTCGACTAAAATGCTTATTTCAGCGAGATAAGCACTTCAGAGACAAAAATCTGAACTCCATCAAATTACACAACTTTTGATGCTGTTTTGACTCAGTGCTTATTTCAGCGAGATAAGCATATCAGAAGACCAAAATCTCAATTTAACAAACGAACTAGAACATAAGAATTAGGAGCAGGAGTAGGTCGTCTGGCTCTTCGAACCTGCTCCGCCATTCAATAAGATCATGGCTGATCCTTTCGTGGTCTCAGACCCACTTACCCGCGTTCTCACCATATCCCTTAATTCCTGTATTGTTCAAAAAAAATCTACCTTTTTTCTTGAAAACATTGACTGAAGTTGCGTCAACGACTTCACTGGGCAAGGAATTCCATAGATTAACAACCCTCTGGGTGAAGAAATTCCTTCTCAGTTCAGTCCTAAATCTGCTCCCTCTTATCTTGAGGCTATGCCCTCTTGTCCTAGCTTCACCTGCCAGTGGAAACATCCTTTCTACTTCTATCTTATCTATTCCCTTCATAATTTTATATGTTTCTGTAAAATCCCCCCTCAATCTTCTGAATTCCAATGAATATAATCCCAATCTATTCAGTCTCTCCTCATAAGCCAACCCCCTCAACTCCGGAATCAACCTGGTGAACCTCCTTTGCACACCCTCCAGTGCCAATACATCCTTTCTCAAGTAAGGAGACCAAAACTGCACACAGTACTCCAGATGTGGCCTCACCAGCACCTTGTGCAGCTGCAACATAACCTCTCTGCTTTTTATTTCAATCCCTTTAGCAATGAAGGACAAAAT
>NW_025965775.1:81940-85983 GCF_021869965.1 Rhincodon typus | reverse complement strand
TAAGCACTTCAGAAGATCAAAATCTCAACTTCACCAAATGACTCAACTTTTGATGTTGTTTTGACTAACGTCCTTAATTCAGCGAGATAAGCATATCAGAAAACGAAAATCTCAATTTCAACAAGACATTCAACTTTTGATGCTGGTTTGACTGAAATGCTTATTTCAGCGAGATAAGCATATCAGAAGACTAAAAACTGAACTTTACCAAAGGACCAAAATTTTGATGCTGATGTGACTGAAACGCTTATTTCAATGAGATACGCAATTCAGAAGTCAAAAATCTAAACTTCACCAAATGACTTCAATGTTGATGCTGTTTGGATTAAAATTCTTATTGCAGCGAGATAAGTACTTCAGAAGACAAAAATCTGAAATTCACCAAATGACTCAACATTTGATGTTGTTTTGAATAACATGCTCATTTCAGCGAGTGAAGCACTTCAGAAGATCAAAGTGTCAACTTCAACAAGACACTTGATGCTGTTTTGACTAACATGTTTATTTCAGTGGGAAAAGCACTTCAGAAAACCAAAATCTGAATTTCACTAAATGAATCAAATTTTGATGTTGGATTGTCTAACAGGCTTCCTCACGTGAAATAACAACTTCAGAAGCGAAGATTTTCGACTTAACCAAATCACACAACTTTTGATGTTCTTTTGAGTAACATTCAGATTTGAGTGAGATAGGCACTTCAGAAGACCAAAATCTGAACTTCACCAAATGACTTAATTTTTTAATGTTGTTTTGACTAACATGCTCATTTTAATCAGATAAACACTTCAGAAGACCAAAATCTGAACATCAACAAATGTCTCAAGTTTTGATGTTGGTTTGACTAACATGCTTATTTCAGCGATTTAAGCACTTCAGAAGGCGATGATCTCAACTGCACCAAATGACTCAACTTTTGATGCTAGTTGGAGTAAAATGCTTATTTCAGCGAGTGAAGCATAGCAGAAGACCAAAATCTCAACTTCAACAAGACACTCAGGTTTTTATGCTGTTTTGACAACATGCTTTTTTCAGTGAGATAAGCACTTCAGAAGACCAAAATCTGACCTTCACTAAATGACTCAAATTTTGATGTTGCATTGAGTAACAGGTTTCGTCCAGTGAAAGAAGCACTTCAGAAGTGAAGAATCTCGACTTCCCCAAATGACTCAACTTATGATGTTGTTTCGAGTAATATGCATATTTGAGTGAGATAAGCACTTCAGAAGGCCAAAATAAGAACTTCACCAAATGACTCAAGTTTTGATGTTGGTTTGACGTAAATGCTTATTTCAGCGAGATAAGCATATCAGAAGACTAAAATCTGAACTTCACCAGTGGACCAAAATTTTGATGCTGATGTGACTGTAACGCTTATTTCAGTGGGAGACGCAATTCAGAAGTCAAAAATCTCAAGTTCACCAAATGACTTTAACGTTGATGCTGTTTTGACGAACATGCTTATTTCAGTGAGATAAGCACTTCAGAAAACCAAAATCTGAAATTCACCAAATGATTCAAGATTTGATGTTGGTTTGACGAGCATGATTATTTGAGTGAGATAAGCACTTCAGATGTCAAAAATCTCAACTTCACCAAAGGACTTAACTTTGGACGCTGGTTGGCCTAAAATGCTTATTTCAGTGAGATAAGCACTTCAGAAATCAAAAATCTCACCTTCACCATCTGACTTAATTTTTGATGCTGTTTTGACGAACATGCTTATTTAATTCAGATAAGCACTTCAGAAGACCAATATCTCACTTCACCAAAAACGTTAGTTTTTGATGTTGTTTTGACTAACATGCTTATTTCAGCGAGTTAAGCACTTCAGAAGGCTAAAATCTCAACTTGAACAAATGACACAACTTTTGATGCTAGTTGGTTTAAAATGCTTATTTCCGCGAGTTAATCTCTTCAGGACACCAAAACCTGAACTCCACCAATAACTCTAGTTTTGATGATGGTTTGACTAACATGCTTATTTGAGTGAGATAAGCATTTCAGAAGTCAAACATCTCAACTGCACCAAATTAATCAACTTTTGATGTTCTTTTGACTAACGTGCTTATTTCTGTAGGATAAGCATATCAGAAGATTAAAATCTCAACTTCACCAAAGGACATAACTTTTGATGCTGGTATGACAAATAATGCTTATTTCAGTGAGCTGAGCACGACAGAAGTCAAAAATCTCAAATTCATCAAATGACTTGATTTTTGATGCTGGTTAGACTAAAATGCTTATTTCAGTCAGTTAAGCACTTGAGAAGACTAAAATCTGAACTTCACCAAATGACTCAATTTTTAATGTTGTTTTGACTAACATGCTTATTTCAGCGAGTTAAGCAGTTCAGAAGGCAAAAGTCTCAACTTCACCAAATGATTTAATTTTTAATGCTGGTTGGATTAAAATGCTTATATCAGCGAGATCGGCACTTCAGAGACAAAAATCTGAACTTCACCAAATAACACAATTTTTGATGTTGTTTTGACTGACATGTTTATTTCAGTGAGATAACCACTTCAGAAAACCAAAATCTGAACTTCACCAAATGACTGAAGTTTTGATGTTTGTTTGACTAACATGCTTATTTCAGGGAGTTAAGCACCTCAGAAGCCAAAAATCTGAACTTCACCAAATGACTTGATTTTTGATTCTGGTTAGACTAAAATGCTTATTTCTGCGAGTTAAGCACTTCAGAAAATGAAAATCTGAAGTTCATCAAATGACGCAATTTTTTTTTTATGTTCGTTTGACTAACATGCTTATTTCAGAAATGATGAGCACTTCAGAATATCAGACTCTCAACTTCACCAAATGACTCAACTTTTGATGTTGTTTTGACAAACGTGCTTATTTCAGCGGGATAAGCATATCAGAAGACCAAAATCTCAATTTCACCAAGACACTCAACTTTTGATGCTGTTTTGATTAAAATGCTTATTTCAGCGAGATAAGCATATGAGAAGACTGAAATCTCATCTTCATGAAAGGACCTAAAATTTGATGCTGATCTGACGAAATTCTTACTTCAGTGAGATAAGCAGTTCAGAAAACCAAAATGTGAACTTCACCAAATAACTTAATTTTTTATGCTGTTTTGTCGAACATGTTTATTTCACTCAGATAAGCACTTCAGAAGACCAAACTCTGAACTTCAAAAAATGACTCAAGTTTTGATGTTGGTTTGACTAAGATGCTTATTTCAGCGATTTAAACACTTCAGAAGGATAAGAACTGAACTTCAACAATTGACTCAACTCATGATGCGAGCTGGAATAAAATGCCTATTTCAGAGAGTTAAGCTCTAGAGTAGACCAAAATCCGAACTTCACCAAATGACTCAAGTTTTGATGTGGGTTTGACTAACATGCTTATTTCAGTGAGATAAGCACTTCAGAAATCAAAAATCACAACCTCACCGAATGACTCAACTTTTGATGTTTTTTGACTAACGTGTTTATTTCAGCGAGATAATCATTTCAGAAAACTAAAATCTCACCTTCACCAGTTGACCGAACTTTTGATGCTGGTAAAATTAAAATGCTTATTTCAGCGAGATAAGCATATCAGAAGACTAAAATCTCAATTTCCACAAGTGAATTAATTTTTGATGCTGTTTTGATAAAATGCATATTTCACTCAGATAAGCACTTCAGAAGACCAATATCTCAACATCATCAAATGAGTTTATTTTGATGTTTGTTTGGTAAACAAGATATTTTCATGAGATAAGCACTTCAGAAATAAAAAGTTTCAACATCACCAAATGACTCAACTTTTGATGTTGATTTGACAAACGTGCTTTTTTCAGCGAGATGAGCATATCAAAAGACTAAATTCTCAACGACACCAAATGACCTAACTTTTTTATGCTGGTTTGAATAACATTGTTCTTTCTGCGAGATAAGCATGTCAGAAGACAAAAATCTCAAATTCAACAAATGACTCAACTTTTGATGTTGTTTTGTCTAACTTGCTTATTTCAGCGAGTTCAGGACTTCAGAAGGCAAAAACCTCAACTTCACCAAATTAATTAATTT
>NW_025965775.1:78828-81440 GCF_021869965.1 Rhincodon typus | reverse complement strand
TAGGTCATTTGGTGAGATTCAGATTTTTGACTTCTGAAATGCATATCTCACTGAAATAAGCATTTTAGTCAAACCAGCATCACAAGTTATATCATTTGGAGACGTTCAGATTTTTGACTTCTGAAGTGACTTTCTGACTGAATTAAGCATTTTAGTCAAACCAGCATCAAAACTTAGGTCATTTGTTAACGTTGAGATTTTTGACTTCTGAAGTGCTTATCTCACTGAAATAAGCATTTTTGTCTCACCAACATCAAAAACTAGATCATTTGGTGAAGTTGAGATTTTTGACTTCGGCAGTGCTTATCTCACTGAAATAAGCATTTTAGTCAAACTAGCATCAAAAGTTGAGTCATTTGTTGAAGTTCAGAGTTTAGTCTTCAGAAGTGCTTACCTCGTTGAAATAACCATTTTAGTTTAACCAGCATCAAAAGTCACGTCATTTGGTGAAGTTGAGATTTTTGCCTTCTGAAGTGCTTATCTCGCTGAAAGAAGCATTGTATTCAAAACAACATCTAAAGTTGAGTCATTTGGTGAAGTTGATATTTTTTGGCTCTGAGGTGCTTATCTACCTGAAATAATCATGTTAGTCAAATGGGCATCAAAGGTTGAGTCATTTTTATCTGAGTGAAATAAGCATGTTCGTGAAAACAGCAACAAAAATTAAGTCATTTGGTGAAGTTGAGATTTTTGAGTTCTGAAGTGACTTCATTTTAGTCAAAACAGTATCAAATCTTAGTTCAATTGGTGAGGTTCAGATTTTTGATTTCTGAAGTGCTTATCTGACTGAAATAAGTCTTCAATCAAACCAGCATCAAAAGTTAGGTCAATTGCAGAAGTTGAGATTTTTGGCTTCTGAAGTGCTTATCTCACTCAAATAAGCATGTTAGTCAAACCAGCATTAAAAGTTCACTCATTTGTTGAAGTTGAGATTTTGGTCTTCTGACATGCTTATCTCACTTAAATAAGCCTTTCAGTCTAACCAGCATCAAAATTTAGGTCATTTCGTGAAGTTGAGATTTTTGACTTCGGAACTGCTTCTCTCACTGAAATAAGCATTTTAAACAAACCAGGACCAAAAGTTAGGTCATTTGGTGAAGTTGAGATTTTTGCCTTCTGAAGTGCTTATCTCGCTGAAATAAGCATTGTATTCAAAACAACATCTAAAGTTGAGTCATTTGGTGAAGTTGAGATTTTTGACTTGTGTAGTGCTTAACTCGTTGTAATAACCATTTTAGTCAAACCAGCATCAAAAGTTGGTTCATTTTGTGAAGTTGAGATTTTTGCGTTCTGAAGTGCTTATCTCACTGAAGTAAGCGTGTTCGTCAAACCAACATCAAAAATTGTGACATTTGGTGAAGTTCAGATTTTAGTCTTCTGAAGTGCTTCACTCATTGAAATAACCATTTTAGTCTAACCAGCATCAAAAGTCACGTCATTTGGTGAAGTTGAGATTTTTGCCTTCTGAAGTGCTTATCTCGCTGAAAGAAGCATTGTATTCAAAACAACATCAAAAGTTGAGTCATTTGGTGAAGTTGAGATTTGGGTCATCTGATATGCTTATCTCGCTGAAATAAGCACGTTAGTCAAAACAACATTAAAAGATGAGTCATTTGCTGAAGTTCAGATTTTAATCTTCTGACGTGCTTAATTCGTTGAAATAAGCATTTTAGTCTAACCAACATCAAAAACTCGCTCAATTGGTGAAGTTGAGATTTTTGACTTCGGAAGTGCTTATCTCACTGAAATAAGCATTTTAGTCAAACTAGCATCAAAAGTCAGGGCAGTTGGTGAAGTTGAGATTTTTGACTTTTGATGTGCTTATCTCACTCAAATAAGCATGTTAGTCAAACCAACATCAAGAATTGAGTGATTTGGTGAAGTGCTTAATACGATAAAATGTGCATGTTAGTCAAACCTGCATTAAAAGTTGACTCATTTGGTAAAGTTGAGATTTTGGTCTTCTGATATGCTTATCTTGCTTAAATAAGAGTATTTGTCTAACCAGCATCAAAAGTATGCTGCTTGGCCTGCTGTGTTCATCCAGCCCTGCACCTTGTTGTCTCAAAAGTTAGGTCATTTGGTGAAGTTCAGATTTTAGTCTTCTGAAGTGCTTAACTCGTTGAAATAAACATTTCAGTCTAACCAGCATCAAAAGTTAGGTCTTCTGGTGAAGTTGAGATTTTTGACTTCTGAAGTGCTTATCTCACTGAAATAATCATTTTAGTCAAACCAGCATCAACAGTTAATTCATTTGGTGAAGTGTGTGTCTGTGTTTGTGTGTGAGAGAGTCTGTGTGTATGTGTGTGTGTGTGAGTGAGTCTGTGTGTGTGCGTGTGTGTATGTGTGTGTGTGTGGGTGTGTGTGAGTGTGAGTGTGTGTGAGAATGTGTGTGAGAGTGTGAGTGTGTGTGAGTGTGTGTGTGAGAGAAAGTGTTAGTGTGTGTGTGAGAGAGTCTGTGTGTGAGAGTGTGTGTGTGAGAGAGAGAGAGTGTGCATGTGAGAGACAGTGTGAGTGTGTGTGTGTGAGACAGTTTGTGTGTGTGTCAGAGAGTGTGAGTGTGTGCGTGTGAGAGAGAGAGAGTCTGTGTGTGTGAGAGAGAGAGTCAGTGT
>NW_025965775.1:71735-77850 GCF_021869965.1 Rhincodon typus | reverse complement strand
TCTCTCTCTCACACACACACTCTCTCTCTCTCACACACACACACACAGACTCTCTCTCTCACACACACACAAACAGACTCTCTCTCTCTCACACACACAGATACACAGACTCTCTCTCTCTCACACACACACAGATACACACACAGACTCTCTCTCACACACACACACAGACTCTCTTTCACACACACACAGACTCTCTCTCACACACACACAAAGACTCTCTCTCTCTCTCATACACACACACACACAGAGACTCTCTCTCTCTCACACACACACACATACACAGATACACAGACACACACATACTCCCACACTAACACAGACACACACACACACACACACTCTCTCTCATTCACACACACACTCACATTCACAGCCTCCACCACTTCCTCTGGCAGCTCATTCCATACACGCACCACCCTCTGCATTAGAAAGTTGCCCGTTAGATCCCTTTTAAATCTTTCCCCTCTCACCTTAAACCTATGCCCCCTCTAGTCTTGGACTCCCCTAACTTAGGGAAAAGACCTTGTCTATTTACCCTATCCATGCCCCTCATGATTTTATAAACCTCTGTAAGGTCACCCCTCAGCCTCCAACGCTCCAGTGAAAATAGTCCCAGCCTATTCACCCTCTCCCTGTAGCTCAAACCCTCCAACCCTGGCAACATCCTTGTAAATCTTTTCTGAACCCTTTCAAGTTTCACTTAGAAGGGTGACCAGAATTTTTCTTTATCTACCCTGACAATATCCTAAAGAACTCGATTAGATCACTCCTTAACCTGCTTAATTCTAGAGAACAAAGGCCCAATTTGTCTAATCTCACTTTATAATTTAACCCCTGAAGTTCAGGTATCATCCTTGTAAACCTGTGTTGAACACCCTCCAGGCCCAATATATCCTTCCCAAGGTGTGGTACCCAGTTCTGCTCACAGTACTTAGTGAGGCCTAACTAGAGTTTTGTATAATTGCAGCATAACTTCTGCATCCCTATACTCCAGCCCTTTAGATATGAAGGCCAGCGTTCCATCAGCCTCCTTTACAACGTTCTGTGCCTATTCATGGTACTTTAAAGAGCAATGCGCTTGAACCCCTACAAATCCCGTTGGATATCCACCGTATTTAACTTTGTTAGAGACAAAAAAAACCTGCAGATGCTAGAATCGAAGGTAGACAAACAGGAGGCTGGAAGAACACAGCAGGCCAGGCAGCATCTGGAGGAAAGGAGCAGTCAACGTTTCGGGTCTTACCCTTCTTCAAGACTGGATGTGGATGTAGGGGTGGGATGGGGGGGTAGCGGAATGGTAGTGATAGCTGGACACTGGTGGTAGGTACGACCTGGTTGGTCGATGGGAGGGGTGAATCCGGTTGGTGGCTGGAATGGAGGGTCAGAAGGTGGAAAGGAAGGGAGGAGGTGGGACTGGAAATTGTTAGTGAAGTCAATGAACTGCTCCAGTTCAGCCTGCGTGCAGGATGCAGCACCGATGCAGTCTCAATGTAACAGCGGAAGAGTTGGGGAACAGTACCGGGATACATACTGAAGAGACTGTTCAACGTAACCGACAAACAGGCAAACGTAACCGACAAACAGGCAGGCATAGCCAGGGCCCATGTAAGTGTCCATGGCAAACCCCTGGATTTGGAGAAAGTGGGAAAAATTGAAGGAAATATTATTGAGGGTGAGGACTAGCTCGGTGAGGCAGAGGAGGATATTGCTGGGGTGGGGGCAGGTGACTGGAAGCCAACAGACCCATCCACTCCCGAGCATCCAGATGTCCGCCTTTTTCAAACAACGCTCTTTTCCCCAGTCTCTCATCCAGACAGCCCTCCACCTCGCCTCCTCCACAGCTCTTAACCACCCACCCCCCCACTAACATAATAAACATAGGGTCGCCCTTGTCCTCACTTTCTATCCCACCAGCATCCAGATCCATCATATTATCCTCAAACTCTTCTGCCAACTCCCAATTAGACCCCACTATCCGGAACATCTTCCACTCCCCACCCCTCTCTACCTACCTTCTATATTCCCTTTGCTACTTCTTAGTTTGCACCACACTCCCCACCAACCACTCTAACCCACTTGGCATTTTCACCTGTAACCATAACAGATGCAACATCTGCCTACACACCACCTCCCTCACCTCCATCCAGGGCCTTAAAGAGTCCTTCCAGGTGAGACTAAACTTCACCTGCATCTCCTCCAATAGTCTATTGCATCCAGTGCTTCTGATGTGGTCCTCTCTACATCGGTGAGACCAAACAAAGACTAAGTGAGCGTTTCACCGAGCATCTTTGCCTGGCTCGTAACAGCCAGCCTAACCTCCTAGTTACCGTCCATTTCAACTCTCCCTACACACTCCCCCTCCGACATGTTCATCCTCGGCGTTCTCCAGTGTCACAGTGAGTGGGAAAACAAATTTGAAGAACAACACCTTATCTTCCACCTGGGCACCCTATAGCCCAGAGGACTCAACATTGAGTTCCTCAATTTCAAATAATCTTCCCAGTCATCCTCCAAGTCCCTTTCCAGCGCCACCTCCTCCCTTCCATTCCACCTTCTGACCCTCCCTTTCAGCCACCAAGCAGATTCAACTCTCTCATCGACCAACCAGGGTCATACCTACTACCAGTGTTCACCTATCACTACCATTCCGCTATACCCCCCCCACCCCGTTATCTGCAGTTTCCCCGAACCCCACATCCAGTCCTGAGGAAGGATAATACCCGAAATGTTGACTGCTCCTTTCCTCCAGATGCTGCCTGGCCTGCTGTGTTCTTCCAGCTTACTGTATTTAATTTTGCGCCTTCTAAGAAATACCCTGATCTATCCTTTTTCAGTATGAAATGGATAACCTCACAGTTGCTTATATTAAAATCCATCTGCCGCAGCTTTGCCCATTCTCCTCATCTATCAATTTCCTGTTGTAATTTTTTGCTGTTGCCAGCACAGTCTATTTTGCGTTGTCGGGAAATTTGGATATTTGACTTTTTATGCCATTATCCAAGTCGTTAATGGGTGTTGTGAATAATTGAGGCCCCAATACAGATCCTTGCGGGACACCACTAGCCAGTTTGAGGACTTACCCATTAATCCAACTCTGTTTCCTGCCACTCAACCAATTTCCTATCCAAATCAGTGATTTGCCTTCAATTTCGTGGGTTTCCACCTGAGCTAGCACCCTCTTGTGTGAGACTTTATCAAAAGCCCTTACAGATACCAAGAAAAGGAGGAGCTGGGCAAGGTGTTCGGCTGAAGTTATGGGATGGGGTTGGAACTGATGAGCAGGCCTGGTCCCAGTCATCTGCACCTAACTCCCGGAGCTACAGATCTGCCACCTGACTACCGGCTGCAAAAGAGTTGGGCCTACAGCCTAGGCTGTGACTTTCGAGCCTCACAATTGAATCCCAAGTTACAGCCAGGGCTTCTTTTTTGGCCTAACCTTGAAGGAGAGTAGCTCGTGACTCTGGAGCCAACTGAAAACCACCGCCTGTTGCATCTGCAGCCAGAGGGCATACCTAAGAAACAGAGGCCCAGGACCTGCAACTCCAAGAGCTAGTTTTGGGGCCTAAACTGCGGGTGGCATTGGCACTGGCCAAAGACAAGCGAGTACGGTCTCCCAGGCTTTGCGGCCTACCTGGAGTCACATAGCCTACAACGTGACCTGACCCTGAACCAGGGGAGGCAGCCTGCCGGGTTTGAGGCCGAAAGTTGAAGGAGATGCTCCAGAACGTGCAACTTAATCTGGGCCCAGATCCTCAGACCCGGCAGCTCAACTCTGCAGGCCAGAGCCTGTATGCGACCTGATGGCAGCAGACCAGCCTGGTATAGAGGTCTCAGGAACAACTCAAATGTAGTCATGGAGCAAAGCAGCGATAGAAGAAGTTGATGTACATGACGTTCAGCAAAGAAAGAATATTTTACTGAAAAAAAAAATTGCAGCCGATAGGGAAGTAAAAATAAACCCAAATTCTATACAAGGTACTTTATCTCTTATCACAGGCCTTTGAGGCTGAACCAACAGGGAGATGGTCTCAGGTTAACTGATAGACACAGAGAGAGTGCAGGAAACCGCTTGGAGACAACTGATAGAGAGGAAACCTCCTTTCCAAGCATTAAACAACTCCAGACAAGGACAGCACGGGGTTAGATACAGAGTAAAGCTCCCTCTGCACTGTCCCCCATCAAACTCTCCCAGGACAGGGACAGCACGGGGTTAGATACAGAGTAATGCTCACTATACACTGTCCCCCATCAAACACTCCCAGGACAGGGACAGCACAGGGTTAGGTACAGAGTAAAGCTCCCTCTACACTGTCGCTCATCAATCACTCCCAGGACAGGGACAGCAAGGAGGCAGATACAGAGTAAAGCTCCCTCTATACTGTCCCCCCATCAAACACTCCCAGGACAGGGACAGCACAGGGTTAGATACAGAGTAAAGCTCTCTCTACACTGTCACCCATCAAACACTCCCAGGGACAGGGACAGCACAGGGTTAGGTACAGAGTAAAGCTCCCTCTACACTGTCCCCCATCAAACACTCCCAGGACAGGGACAGCACGGGGTTAGATACAGGGTAAAGCTCCCTCTGCACTGTCCCCCCATCAAACACTACCAGGACAGGGCCAGCATGGGGTTAGATACAGATTAAAGCTCCCTCTACACTGTCCCCCATCAAACATTCCCAGGACAGGGACAGCACGGGGTTAGACGCAGAGTAAAGCTCCCTCTACACTGTCCCCCATCAAACACTCCCAGAGATAGGGACAGCACGGGGTTAGACGCAGGGTAAAGCTCCCTCTACACTGTCCCCCATCAAACACTCCCAGGGACAGGGACAGCACGGGGTTAGACACAGGGTAAAGCTCCCTCTAATATCTGTTCTATTGCTGATTGTAATTCCCACCAAACCAGTTGCAGTGACTGACACCCTCCCCTTTAAAAGGGGAATCATTTCGCTGTCACAGCAGTGCGCCTCCTCTTGTTTAATGCTTATCCTTTTCACAGCAAAGTTCCCAGCATTCCTTTCGCCTGCCCTTTCGCACTTGTCCAGCTGACCCATAAAGAGGTTCCCGTCTCTTTCGGGGACACGGCTCCTAGCGACAGGGATTCCATCTGTCAGCTCTCTCAATGCTTTGGAAAGATTTCTTCCCTGTCCCAGAACTGAAAGCGACAGTTTAGGCTTTGGACTGCTGATGGAGCCATCGCCCTGTTTTTATTTCTCTCACATTCCCCATGAGCGTACGAGAATGGAACAAGAGCAGAACATCCTGCCCTCTGAAGCTGCTGCTAAATCCAATCGGATTGAGGCTGGTCTGATTTTAACTCGAACTCCACGTCCCTGCACATCTCCTGATAATCTTCCACGAGAATTTCTGCCGTCAAGTTATTTCAAGATTCTGCCCCCGCTGGCTTTTGAGGAAGGGAATTGCAAAGTCTCTCAACCTTCCGAGAGAGAGAGGAAAAAAAAAATTCCTCATCTGTCTTAAAATGTAAACCCCCTTTTTTTTATTAAAGCCCTACTTTTAGATTGTCCCATAAGAGCAAAGATCCTGTCAACATTCACCCAACCATTCCCCTCAGGATCTTATCTATTTCAACTCAGTCACCTCTGAATCTTT
Organism: Rhincodon typus; assembly: GCF_021869965.1. Classification (NCBI taxonomy): domain Eukaryota; kingdom Metazoa; phylum Chordata; class Chondrichthyes; order Orectolobiformes; family Rhincodontidae; genus Rhincodon; species Rhincodon typus. The sequence continues at coordinate 72,229 of NW_025965775.1, read as the reverse complement.
TAAGGTCCAAAGGACACAGGCCCAACCTCCCCAGCCTTTCCTCATAAGGCAATCCCCTCAATCCAGAGATTAGCCAAATAAACTTTCTCTGAATTGCTTCCAATGCATTAACATCTTTCCATACATACGGTGAGCACTTTTTAAATCTTTTTTTCCTTTGTGGGGCGTGGGTGTCGCTAGCTGGGCCCAGCGTTTATTGCCCCCGTCCCCAGCTGCCCCCCTTGAGAAGGTGGGGGTGAGTTGCTTCCTTGACCCGCTGCAGTCCATGTGCTGTGGGTTGACCCACAATGTCCCCTTAGGGAGGGAATTCCAGGGATTCTGACCCAGCAACACTGAAGGAACGGCGATATATTTCCAAGTCAGGATGGGGAGGGGCTCGGAGGGGAACTTGCAGGGAGTGGGGTTCCCATGTATCTGCTGCCCCTTGTCCTTCTGGATGGAAGTGGCCGTGGGTTTGGAAGGCGCTGCCTGAGGATCTTTGATGAATTTCTGCA
>NW_025965775.1:66975-71235 GCF_021869965.1 Rhincodon typus | reverse complement strand
AAAAATTCATGAAAACTTAAATCATTTGTTGAAGTTGAGATTTATGTCTTCTGAAGTGCTTATCTGACTCAAATAAGCATGTTAGTCTAACCAACATCAAAACTTGAGTCATTTGGTGAAGTTCTGATTTTGGTCCTCTGAAGTGCTTGTCTGAGTGAAATAAGCATGTTCGTCAAAACAGTATCAACATTTAAGTCATTTATTGAACTTGAGATTTATGACTTCTGAAATGCTTATCTCATTGAAATAAGCATTTTAGTCAAATCACCATCAAAAGTTAGGTCCTTTGGTGAAGTTGATATTTTAGTCTTCTGATATGCTTATCTCGCTGAATTAAGCACAGTAGTCAAAACAACATCAAAAGTTGAGTCATTTGGTGAAGCTGAGATTTTGATCTTCTGGAGTGCTTATCTCAATCAAATATGCATGTTACTCAAAACAGCATCAAAAGTTGAGTCATTTGGTGAAGTCGAGATTTTGATCTTCTGAAGTGCTGAAATCGCTGAAATAATCATGTTAGTCAAACCAACATCAAAACTTGAGTCATTTCGTGAAGTTCAGATTTTGGTTCTCTGAAGTGCTATTCTCACTGAAATAAGCATGTTTGTCAAAACAGCAGAAAAAATTAAGTCATTTGATGAAGTTCAGATTTTGGTCTTCTGAAGTGTATTTCACACTGAAATAAGCATGTTAGTTAAAACACGATCAAAAGTTAAGTGTCTTGTAGAAGTTGAGATTTTGGTCTGCGGCTATGCTTATCTCGCTGAAATAAGCACGTTAGACAAAACAGCATCAAAAGTTAGGTCATCCGGTGAAGTTGAGATTTTTGACTACTGAAGTGCTTATCTCACTCAAAAAATCATGTTAGTCAAAAATTCATGAAAACTTAAATCATTTGTTGAAGTTGAGATTTATGTCTTCTGAAGTGCTTATCTGACTCAAACAAGCATGTTAGTCTAACCAACATCAAAACTTGAGACATTTGGTGAAGTTCTGATTTTGGTCCTCTGAAGTGCTTGTCTGAGTGAAATAAGCATGTTAGTCAAAACAGTATCAACATTTAAGTCATTTATTGAACTTGAGATTTATGACTTCTGAAATGCTTATCCCATTGAAATAAGCATTTTAGTCAAATCACCATCAAAAGTTAGGTCCTTTGGTGATGTTGATATTTTAGTCTTCTGATATGCTTATCTCTCTGAATTAAGCACTTGAGTCAAAACAACATCAAAAGTTGAGTCATTTGGTGAAGTTGAGATTTTAGCCTTCTGATGTGTTTAACTCGCTGAAATAAGCATGTTTGTAAAAACAACATCAAAAGTTGAGTTATTTGGTGAAGTTGAGATTTTTTGCTTCTGAAATGCTTCTCTCAATCAAATAAGCATGTTCGTCAAACCATTATCAAAACTACAGTCATTTGGTGAAGTTCAGATTTTGGTGTTCTGAAGAGCTTAAGTCGCAACAATAAGCATTTTAAACCAAACAGCGTCAAAAGTTAGCTCATTTGGTGAAGTTGAGGTTTTAGCCTTCTGAAGGGCTTAACTCGCTGAAATAGTCATGTTAGCCAAAACAACATCAAAATTTGAATCATTTGGTGAAGTTGAGATTTTGATCTTCGGAAGTGCTTACCTCATGAAATAAGCAAGTCATGCAAACCAACATCAAAAACTAACTCATTTGGTGGAATTGAGGTTTTTGATTTCTGAAGTGCTCATCTCCCTCAAATATGCATGTTACTCAAAACAACATCAAAAGTTGAGTCATTTGGTGAAGTCGCGATTCTTCACTTCCAAAGTGCTTATTTCACTGGAGGAAACATGTTAGTCAAACCAATATCAAAACGTAAGCCATTTGGTGACGTTCAAGTTTTGATCTACTGAAGAGATTAACTCGCCGAAATAAGCATTTCATTTCAACCAGCATCAAAAGTTGAGTCATTTGAAGAAGTTGAGATTTTAGCCATCTGAAATGCTTATCTCACTCAAATAAGCATGTTAGTCAAAACATTATCAAAACTAGAGTCATTTGGTGGAGTTCAGGTTTTGGTGTTCTCAAGAGCTTTACTCGCTGAAATAAGCATATTAGTCTCAACAACATCAAAAGTAGATTCATTTGTTGAAGGTGAGATTTTGATCATCTGAAGAGCTCACCTCATGAAATAAGGATGTCTTTCAAACCAATATCAAAAATTAACATTTTTGGTGAAGTGAGATATGGGTCTTCTGAAGTGCTTATCTGTGTTACATAAGCATGATAGTCAAAACAGCATCAAAAATTTAGTCAGATGATGAAGCTGAGATTTTTGTTTTCTGAAGTGCTTATCTCACTGAAATAAGCATTTTAGTCCAACCAGCGTCCAAAGTTATGGCCTTTGGTGAAGTTGAGATTTTTGACTTCTGAAGTGCTTATTACACTCAAATAGTCATGTAAGTCAAACCAACATCAAAACTTGAGTCATTTGGTGAAGTTCAGAGTTTGGTTTTCTGAAGTGCTTATCTCGCTGAAATAAGCATTTTAGTCAAACCAGCATCAAAAGTTGAGTGTCTTGGTAAAATTGAGATTACGGTTTTGCGATAGGCTTATCTCGCTGTAATAAGCACGTTAGTCAAAACAACATCAAAAGTTGAGCCATTTGGTCAAGTGGAGATTTTTAGATTTCTGAAGTCCTTATCTCATTGAAATAAGCGTGCTCGTCAAACCAACATCAAAACTTGAGTCATTTGGGGAAGTTCAGATGTTGAATTTCAGAAGTGCTTATCTCACTGAAATAAGCATTTCAGTCCAACCAGCGTCCAAAGTTAGGTCCTTTGGTGAAGTTGAGACTTTAGTCTTCTCATATGATTATCTCGCTGAAATAAGCATTTTTGTCAAACCAGCATCAAAATTTGAGTGTCTTGGTGAAATTGAGATTTCGGTCTTCTGATATGATTATCTCGCTGAATTAAGCACGTTAGTCAAAACAAAATCAAAAGTTGAGTCATTTGGTGAAGTCGAGATTCTTCACTTCTAAAGTCCTAATTTCACTGGAGGAAACATGTTAGTCAAACCAATTTCAAAACTTAATTCATGAGGTGACGTTCAAATTTTGATCTACTGAACAGCTTAACTCGCTGAAATAAACATTGTATTCCAACCAGCATCAAAAGTTGCGTCATTTGGAGAAGTTGAGATTTTAGTCTTCTGAAGTGCTTAAATAGCTGAAATAAGCATGTTTAGTCAAACTAACATTCAAACTTGAGTCATTTGGGCAAGTTCAGTTTTTGGTTTTCTGTAGTGCTTATCTAACTGAAATAAGCAACGTTAGTCAAAACGAGATCAAAAATTGAGTCATTTGGTGAAGTTCAGATTTCTGTCGACTGAAGTGCTTAAGTCGCTGAAATAAGCATTTCAATCCAAACAGCATCAAAAGTTGAGTCATTTGGTGAAGTTGAGATTTTTGCCTTCTGAAGTGCTTATCTCACTCAAATAAGCATGTTAGTCAAACAAACATCGAAACTTGAGACGTTTTGTGAAGTTGAGATTTTGTTCTTCTGAAGTGCTGATCTGAATGAAATAAGCATGTTATTCAAGACAACATAAAAAAAAAAAGTCATTTGGTGAAGTTCAGATTTTGGTCTTCTGGAGTGCTTATCTCAATCAAATATGCCTGTTACTCAAAACAACATCAAAAGTTGAGTCATTTGGTGAAGTCGAGATTTTGATCTTCTGAAGTGCTGAAATCACTGAAATAACCATGTTTGTCAAACCAACATCAAAACTTGAGTCATTTCGTGAAGTTCAGATTTTGGTTCTCTGAAGTGCTATTCTCACTGAAATAAGCATATTTGTCGAAACAGCAGAAAAAATTAGGTCATTTGATGAAGTTCAGATTTTGTTCTTCTGAAATGCTTACCTCACTCAAATATGCATGTGAGTTAAAACACGATCAAAAGTTAAGTGTCTTGTAGAAGTTGAGATTTTGATCTGCGGCTATGCTTATCTCGCTGAAATAAGCACGTTAGACAAAACAGCATCAAAAGTTAGGTCATCCGGTGAAGTTGAGATTTTTGACTACTGAAGTGCGTATCTCACTCAAAAAATCATGTTAGTCAAAAATTCATGAAAACTTAAATCATTTGTTGAAGTTGAGATTTATGTCTTCTGAAGTGCTTATCTGACTCAAATAAGCATGTTAGTCTAACCAACATCAAAACTTGAGTCATTTGGTGAAGTTCTGATTTTGGTCCTCTGAAGTGCTTGTCTGAGTGAAATAAGCATGTT
>NW_025965775.1:62031-66475 GCF_021869965.1 Rhincodon typus | reverse complement strand
AACTTCACCAAATGACTTAATTATTGATGCTGTTTTGACTAACATGCTTATTTCACTAGATAAGCACATCGGAAGACCAAAATCTCAACTTCAGCAAACGACTCAACTTTTGATGCTTATTTGACTAACATGCTTATTTCAGCGAGATAAGCTCTTCAGAAGTCAAAAATCTCAACTTCACCAAATGACTCAACTTTTGATGTTGTTTTGACGAACATACTTACTTCAGCGATTTAAGGACGTCAGATGGCAATAATCCTAACTTCACCAAATGACTTAATTTATGATGCTGGTTAAATTAAAATGTTTATTTCAGCGAGTTACGCATTTCAGAAGAATAAAATCTCAACTTCACCAAATGACCTAACTTTTGATGTTGGATCGATAACATGTTTGTTTCAGCGAGATAAGCACCTCAGAAGCCAAAAAAACTGAACTTCACCAAATGACTTGATGTTTGAATCTGGTTGGACCAAAATGCTTATTTCAGGGAGTTGAGCACATCAGAAGACCAATATATCAATTCCACCAAATGAGTTAGTTTTTATTGTTGGTTTGAATGACATGCTTATTTCATTGAGATAAGCATTTCAGAAGATGAAAATCTCAACTTCACCAAGTGACACACCTTTTGATGTTGTTTTGACAAACATGCTTACTTCAGCGAGTTAAGCCCTTCAGAAGGCTAAAATCTCGACTTCTCCACCGACTCAACATTTGATGCTGGTTGGCTTAAAATGCTTATTTCAGCGAGTTAAGCACTTCAGAAGACCAAAATCTGAACTTCACCGGATGACTCAAGTTTTGATGTTGGTTAGACTAACATGCTCATTTGAGTCAGATAAGCACTTCAGAAGTCAAAAATCTCAACTTCACCAACTGACTTAATTATTGATGCTGTTTTGACTGACACGCTCATTTCACTCAGGTAAGTACATCGGAAGACTAAAATCTGAACTTCTGCAAATGACTCAACTTTTGATGCTGATTTGATTAACATGCTTATTTCTGTGAGATAAGCACTTCAGAAGCCAAAAATCTCAACTTCACCACATGACTCAACTTTTGATGCAGGTTTGACTAAAATGCTTATTGCAGCGAGATGAGCTTATGTGAAGTCTAAAATCTCAACTTCACCAAAGGACCTTACATTTTGGTGCTGATTTGACTAAAATGCTTATTTCAGGGAGAAAGCACTTCAGAAGTCAAAAATCTCAACTTGACCAAACGCCTTAATTTTGAATACTGTTTTGACTAATATGCTTATTTCAGTGAGATGAGCACTTCAGAATACCAAAATCTGAACTTCACTGAATGACTCAAATTTTGATGTTGGTTTGACGAACAGGCTTCCTCCAGTGAAATAACCACTTCAGAATTGAAGAATCTCGACTCCACCAAATGACTCAAATTTTGATGTTGTTTTGACGAACATGCTTATTTCAGCTCATTAAGCATTTCAGAAGATCAAAATCTCAACTTCACCAAAACACTCAATATTTGATGCAGGTTTGACTAAAATGCTTATTTCAGTACGTAAGCACTTCAGAAGTCTAAACTCTCAACTCCACCAAATGAATTAGTTTTTCATGTTGGTTTGAACGACATGTTTATTTCATTGAGATAAGCACTTCAGAAGATCAAAATCTGAACTTCACAAAATGACTCAAGTTTTGATGTTTGTTTGGCTAACAAGCTTATTTGAGTGAGATAAGCACTTCAGAAGTCAAAAATCTCAACTTCACCAAATGACTCAACTTTAGATGTTGTTTTGACTAACATGCTGATTTGAGCGAGATACGCACGTCAGAAGGCTAAAATCTCAATTTCACCAAATGACATAATTTATGATGCTGGTTGGATTGAAATTCTTAATCCAGCGAGATATGTACATCAGAAGACAAAAATCTGAACTGAACCAAATGATTCAATTTTTGATGTTCGTTTGACTAACATGCTCATTTCAGCGAGATAAGCACTTCAGAAGATCAAAATCTCAACTTCACCAAATGACACAACTTTTGAAGTTGTTTTGATGAATGTGCTTGCTTCAGATAGTTAAGCGGTTCAGAAGGAAAAAATCTCAACTTCAACATGACACTCAACTTTTGGTGCTGTTTTGACTAAGAAGTTTATTTCAATGAAATAAGCACTTCAGAAAATCAAAATTCAACTTCACCAAATGACTCAACTTTTGATGTTGTTTTGACTAACATGCTTACTTCAGAGAGTTAAGCGGTTCAGAAGGCTGAAATCTCAACATCAACATGACACTCAACTTTTGATTCTGTTTTGACTAACATGCTCATTTCAGTGAGATAAGCACTTGAAAAGACCAAAATCTGAACTTCATTAAATGACTCAAATTTTAATTTTGGATTGATGAACTGGCTCCCTCCAGTGAAATCAGCATTTCAGAAGTGAAGAATCTAGACTTCAACAAATGACTCAGCTTCTGATGTTGTTTTGACGAACATGCATATTTCAGTGAGATAAGTACTTCTGAAGGCAAGAATCTCAATTTCACCAAATGACTTAATTTATGATGCTCGTTAAATTAAAAGGCTCATTTCAGCGAGTTAAGCAAATCAGATGACTAAAATATCAACTTCACCAAATGACCTACATTTTGATGCTGGTTTGACGAACATGCTTATTTCAGCGAGATAAGCACCTCAGAAGCCAAAAATCTGAACTTCTCCAAATGACTTGATTTTGAATGTGTTTGGACCAAAATGCTTATTTGAGGGAGTTGAGCACATCAGAAGAACAATATCTCAACTTCATCAAATGAGTAAGTTTTTCATGTAGGTTTGAATGACGTGCTTATTTCATTGAGATAAGCACTTCAGAAGATCAAAATCTCAACTTCACCAAATGACTCAACTTTGAATGTTAGTTTGACTAACATGCTCATTTCAGCGAGATAAGCACTTCAGTAGACATAAATTTCAACTTTACGAAGTGACTCAATTATTGATGTTGTTTTGACGAACGTGCTTATTTCAGTTAGATAAGCATATCAGAAGACCAAAATCGCAACTTCACCAAAACACTCAACTTTTGATGCTGGTTGGACTAAAATGCTCATTTCAGTGAGATAAGCACCTCAGAAGCCAAAAATTTGAACTTCACCAAATGACTTGATGTTTGAATGCATTTGGACCAAAACGCTTATTTCAGGGAGTTGAGCACATCAGAAGATCAATATCTCAACTCCATCAAATGAGTTAGTTTTTCATGTAGGTTTGAATGATCTGCTTATTTCATTGGGTTAAGCACTCCAGAAGATCAAAATCTCAACTTCACCAAATGACTCAACTTTTGATGTTATTTTGACTAACATGCTTATTTGAGTGAGACACGCAATTCAGAAGGCTAAAATCTCAATTTCACCAAATGTCATAATTTATGATTCTGGTTGGATTAAAATTCTTATTTCAGCGAGATAAGCACTTCAGAAGATCAAAATCTCAACTTCACTAAATGACAAAACTTTTGATGTTGTTTTCACTAACGTGCTTATTTCAGCGAGATAAGCATAGCAGAAGACCATAACCTCAACTTCAAAAAGACACTGAAATTCATGCTGTTTTGACAACATGTTTATTTCAATGAGATAAGCACTTGAGAAGACCAAAATCTGAACTTCACCAAATGACTCAACTTTTAATGCTGTTTTGATTAAAATACTTCTTCCAGCAGTGAAACACTTCAGAAGTCCAAAATGTGAACTTCACAAAATGATTCAAGCTTCGACGTTTGTTTGACTAACATGCTTATTTGAGTGAGATAAGCCCTTCAGAATTCAAAAATCTCAACTTCATCAAATGACTTAATTATTGATGCTGTGTTGATTAAAATGTTTATTTCACTCAGACAATCACATCGGAAGACCAATAACTCAACTTCACCAAATGAGTTGGTTTTTGATGTTGATCTAAATGGCATGTTGATTTCTTTGAGACAAGCACGTCAGAAGATCAAAATCTCAACTTCACCAAATGACTCAATTTTTGATGTTGTTTTGAATAAAGTCCTTACTTTAGCGAGATAAGCATTAACAGAAGACCAACATCTCAATTTCACCAAGACACCGAACTTTTGATGCTGGTTTGACTAAAATGCTTATTTCAGGGAGATAAGCACTTCAGAAGTGAAAAATCTCAACCTCACCAAATGACTTCAATGTTGATGCTGTTTTGACTAACATGCTTATTTCAGTGAGATAAGCACTTCAGAAAACCAAAATCTGAACTTCACAAAATGACTCAAGTTTTAATGTTGGTTTGACTAACATGATTATTTGAGTGAGATAAGCACTTCAGAAGACAAAAATCTCAACGTCACCAAAGGACCTAACTTTGGACGCTGGTTGGACTAAAATGCTTATTTCTGTGAGATAAGCACTTCAGAAATCAAAAATCTCAACTTCACCATCTGA